>NW_007726846.1:493570-540350 GCF_000696425.1 Galeopterus variegatus
AAGGCACGTGCACAATTCTCGTATAACTTCATATAATGTATGCTATACGAAGTTATTACGAGTATTGTTTAGATCTTGTGTTTCTCTGCTGATTCTTTGCCTAGATGATCAGTCCAGTATTGATAGTGGGGTGTTCAGGTCCCCTGCTATTATAGTATTAGTGTCTCTCTCTTTCTTGAGGTCTAATAGCATTTGCTTTATAAATCTGGCTGCTCTGATGTCAGGTGCATATATATTAATGATTGTTATGTCTTCTTGTTGGATAGATCATTTTATTATTATACTGTGGACTTCTTTATCTTTTTTCATGGTTTTTGGTTTAAAGTCTATTTTATCAGACTTAAGAATAGGTACTCCAGCTCTTTTTTCATTTCTATTTGCATGGTATATCTTTTTCCATCCTTTCACTAGTAGTCTATGTGTGTCTTTACAGGTGAGGTGGTTCTCTTGAAGGCAGCATATTGTTGGGTCCATCTTTTTAATCCAATCAGTCAGTCTGTGTTTTCTGAGTGGGGAGATCAATCTTTTCACATTAAAAGTTATTATTGAAATGTATTGATTTACTCATTGCATTATATTGATTTTTGTTTGGATATTTTAAATATCTTTTGTTCTTTTCTTTCTGTTTTACTGTTTGTCTTCTGTGTTTGTTGGGTTCTTAGGATGGTAGATAAACTTTTTTTTCTTTATTATTTTTCATTTTACTGGTGATTTTGTTCTTTCTTGATTATTAATGGTAGTGATGGTTGTTTTTCAGGTGCCAGACCCAGTACTCCCTTGAGAATTTCTTGTAAGGCTGGTCATATGTTAGTGAACTCCCACAGTTTCTGTTTGTCTGAGAAATATAATATTTGTCCTTAATTTCAGAAGGATAGCCTTGCTGAGTAAAGTATTCTTAGTTGGAAATTTTTGTATTTTAGTATTTTGAATATATTATCCCATTCTCTTCTGGATTTTAGGGTTTCTGATGAAAAGTCTGATGTTAGTCTGATAAGGGCTCCCTTATAGGTGACTTAATGTTTCTCTCTTGTGGCTTTTAAGATTCTGTCTTTGTCTTTGAGTTCTGCTAATTTGACTATAACATGTCTTAGAGAGGACCTTTTTGGATTGAATATGTCTGAGGATCTTTGAGCCTCCTGAATCTGAAGACTTGTATCTCTCCTTATACCTGGGAAATTTTCCAGTATTATTTCATTGAATATGTTTTCAATGTCATTTCCTTCTTCTTCCTCTTTTTGGAATACCCATGATTCGGATATTTGAGTGCATAAGGTTGTCTGTTATCTCTTTTAGATTTTCTTCAATTTTTAAAATTCTTTTTCATTTTTTATTGTCTGCCTGTATTATTTCAAATAAGCCATCTTCAAGGTCAGAAATTCTCTCTTCTGCTTGTTCTAGCCTACTGGTTAAACTCTCTGTTGTTTTTTATTTTGTTGAATGAATCCTCAGCTTCATAAGCTCTGCTACATTCTTTTTCAGGGCATTGATTTCTTTGTACATTTCTTCTTTCAGGTCCTGTATACTTTTTCTCATTTCATTGTGTTGTCTAACTGAATGTTCTTGTATCTCATTTAGTTTCCTTAGAATTGTTGCTCTAAATTCCTTGCCAGTCATTTCAAGGACTTTCTGTTCTACAGGATCTAGAACTTGAGAGTTATTATATCCTTTTGGTGGTGGTGTACTTTCTTGCTTTTTCATATTTTTAGTATCTCTGTATTCGTGTTTAGTCATTTTGGCAGAGGCTATCACAGTCTACCTGTTCCACCCTTGTGTCTGTGGCAATATTAGGGAGTTTTATTCATGCTCAGCTGCCTGTTTCTGCCTTCGGGCCTGGGGGTGGGTGGTGGGGGCCTCTCCTGGGGGCAGGGACTCACCTGGCATTGCCTAGATCCTGTGTGGAGGGTGCTGATTCTCGGCACTGCTGCCTTGGGCATGAGGATCAGCAGCTAGGGCCTATCTCGGGGGTGGGGACTCACCTGGCATGGCCTGGATCCCACATAAAGGGTGCTGGGTCTCAGTGCCACTGCCTTGTATCCTGGGGTTCAGCAGCTGGGGCCTCTTGTACGGGCAGGGACTCACCTGGCATGGCCTGGATCCTACATCGAGGGTGCTGGGTCTCAGCACCACTGCCTCAGGGCCCAGGATTTGGTGTCTGTGGCCTCTTTTGGGTGCAGGGACTCACCTGGCATGGCCTAGATCCCACTTAGAGGGTCGGCATCTCTTTTTAACAGGATAAACCAGTGACCCTTCCAGGACAGAAGGAGCCCAATTTAGTTAATTTACCACCAAGTGGCTGATCAATCTCTGAAGAATAGCATATTATTAGGAGCTCAGCACTGATTTTGTTGTCAGCAGGCTGGACATTGAGAGGCAGCAGTAGTAAGGTGGATCTTGATAAGATAGAGTCCATGCTGTTGAATCCATGCATAGCCTCACCCATTCTATTCATGTGCCCATGGTGCCAGTTCTGGAGTAGCCAAAACACAAAGTTTGGCTAATGCATATTTGTTCAGTACCTCTTCCATGTGGATGCTTTCTACTGGGCATTAGCATATGATACAAAAATCTTTCCACTTAGTGCCCACTCCCATACATATGTCAATATGCCTCTACCCCAGACTTCCTTGTCTTCCATATTCCTGTCACTTTCCTTTCAGGCTCCTGATTATCTGGGTAAGCCATTGGCCATTGTTTAAAAAAAGGTGTGTGTGTGTGTGTGTGTGTGTGTGTGTGTGTGTGTGTGTGTTCCTCGCTTCAGGCCATGTTTTCTTCCACATAAAATAGATGACCAGGTGTCATGTATTTCTATTAGTTAGGGTTCTCTGCTGGCTAGTGATAAATACTCTCCATTTTTTTTGTGTATGAAAATATCCACTTCTTACCAAGAGAGGACATACAGTTTTTTTGGAAGATACACAAAATAATATTTGTGCTGTACATGTGAATGCTCAGACCATGCTTACTTTGGGCTACTCCTGGCCAATGATGGAGAAGGGTGGCAACCCAATCTTAATCAATGCAGGAGTCACCAAACAGCAAATTTGAGTCAAAGATTCTACTTTGGCCTGGTTGAAACTTTCTGGGAATATTCTTCAGTGTGAGGCTCTTCCAACCTGATCCTTCTTGTTAGAAGAAGGATCCTGGATCCTCCAACCTGGATCTGCCTTGTTATTTTTCACATTCAAATCTTTGACTTCCTAATTAATTTTTCGTGTGCTTGATCTTTTGATTTTTGGTAAACATACGTTAAAATCTCCCAACATGTTTATAGATATGTCAATTTATAATTTTAATTCTGTCAGTTTTAGCTTTATATGTTTAACCCTCTATTATCAGGTATGTAACAATTATTGATTGATTGGTCTTCTTTTTAGATTTTCCTTGAATTTTTATGTGCTATCTCTCATTATTTCTATTTTGCCTTAAGTTCTACTTTGTCTATTCTGTTGCTTTTAAGATTGTTTTATCAATTGTTATCTATATGATACATCTGGATATAGATTGATTTTTATCTGTCTTGCTTAGTATATGGAATATATTTTAAATCTGAGAATTCATGCTTTTGTTTAATTTTTTTATAAAAATGAACTCTTTCACCTCTTCAAATATCACTTTTTCATCATTCTCTTATTCTACACTTTTGGAATTACTATTAAGAGTATGCTGGAACCCTTAAGTATATCATCTTATTTTTAAACAAACTTTTTATATATCTTATGACTTTTATTCTCTGTGATGCATTATGGGTGAATTCCTCAGTATTATCTTTCAATTTTCTCATTCTCTCTTCCAGGTCCAGTCAAAAATTTATCTTATTCATTAATACTTATATTTTAGTTACTAAAATTTTCCTTTATAAAGTTTCTAATAGATTAATATTTATATCCACCTTATTTTGTTTCTGTTTGCTTTTCTTTTGTTATTCTTATTATGAATTTTATTGATTCATTTCTGTGTATGAGTATTCCAAACACGTATATATTTTTTAAGTCTAAGACTGTCCATTACTTGGTTTTTCTTTTTGAATTAGAGACACTTTCCTTCCTTCTTTTTCTCTGTACCTCTACCTTTCTAGCATTTTACTTTTACTTCTACATGGCCCCCAGGGATCCTCAGTCCAAAATTAGTATTAGGGTTTGTTATCAAGGAAATTATCACTGTGAGCAAATGAAACCTATTTCTTTTCAGGAACTCTAGAATCTAGTGTAATGTACCTACCTCAGACTTATCCCACTGGAGGACTGAGGGAGCTGGGGTGTTTATTCACCAATTTCTCAGTTACTGGTTGAGGAATACTCTGGGGGACATTAATTCCTTGGCACTTCTGGCTTGTTCCATGGGTGACAAATAGGGCTTCAAATACCTGATAGAACCTGCAGGCAAAGAAATATATATTTTTGGAAGTCAGGTCACTCTGGGGCACTGATAGTGTCTACAATATCGGGTATATTAATGGTTCAGATTTGCTCTCTTACAATCATGTTAGAGATATCGCAGATTCAATCACTCAGCCTACAGAGACTTGACTCAATTTCTGCTTATGATTCTGTGGTCTGTGTTCTTGAGCTTCCCAAGTTATGTCACTTCACATAATCTGCTCCAGACAGAGATTGTTAACAGCTTTTTTCAACCTTCTTTTATGAGTGGAAAAATAGTGTTTTAGTCCATTTTGTGTTTCTATAACAGAAATACCCGAGAGTGGGTGATTTATAAAGAAGAGAGGTTTATTTGGCTTACAATTCTGGGACAGTTGCATCTGGCACTGGCCTCAGGCTATTTCTACTCATGGCAGAAAAGTGACAGGCAGCCGGCAGGTACAAGTATATCACATGGTGAGAGAGGAAGCAAGAGAGAGAGAGACAGGAGGTGCCAGGGTCCTATAAACAGCAAGCTCTCACAGGAAATAATAGAGCAAGAACTCACTCACTACCCCTCCTCCCCCAGGAAGAGCATTAATCCATTCATGAGGGATCCGCCCCCATGACTCAATCAGTTTCCAACACTGCCACATTGTAGATCAAATTTCCACATGAGTTTTGGAGGGGACAACACATCCAAACTCCATCAAATACCACCCCATATCTTTGTTTTAATCAGTAAGCCTGTCCCCAGTCTCCGAACATACGTGAAGCACTTTCAACTCCCAGGACTCTGTGGGAGATTAATTCCTAGATCAACTGCCTGATTTTAAATGCAGAGGGCAACAGGACATTGTTTTAGCTTTACTCATTGTTCTATCTTTTTCTTTCATTTATGATTCACAGAAAATGTTTTCCATTTTTGTCCCTAATGTGTCTTTCATTTTCACTGTTTATATTTTACTTAACATTATTATGTGCTTGGTGAAAGGTAGTGCCTCAAAAAGGAACTTAAAATGCCATTTCAATTGAAAATCTTATCCCTTGGCTGTGCCTTCCAATTTCCATTCCATCAGCTGTTTATTATCTTTAGAAATTTTACACACCACTTTCTTTAAGCCTATCTCTACCTATTGCTCCTGTCTAGTATTATCCTCGGTATATGATCCATGTTTAGTTGTCAAATTTGACTCCTAATATGTGCCTCAGTCCCTTGTTTCTGATCTATGTTTTGAGGCCTTATCCTTCTGCCTCCAAAAGAATTCTAACATTTGGCTTTTTTTCTCATGTAACCATAGATCAGCATCCTATCTGAAGCTCTGAAGTATCGACCAAATGCTACCATTTTCTACCTGACCTTCCCAAGATATAAAAAGGATCAGATACTTCCTTTGTGCCACTATGGACCCTCATGAAAATCTATCTTTTCATATCAATTACACTATATTGAAAAAAATTTTCCTGTGTGCTTTCTTCCCTAATAGCTATGATTCTTGAGAGCAAGAAAAATATATACAAACACTTCTGAATTCAACAAGCTTCTAAATTTTGTTGGTTTTTTTTTACAGTGGATTTTATTTTAGACCTTTTTATAAACAAACAAGCAAACAAAACAAAAAACAAAAAACAAAAACCCCAAGTCCAAAGAGCCTCAAACAAAATGTATAGAATCTGTTCTGATTTTTAAGACAAGATGGAGTCATGAGAATTTGGATTATTAAAGGACAAATAAGGAACTTGAAGCCAAGGCTATGAGAATTGATACAATTTTCAATTTTACTCAGTTAAACAAAGATTGAATAAGAACTTATCATGCATTTCTTGGAATAGAAGAAGGAACTTAGACTTTCTGTGTTCTAAACCTATGTTCCCTGTCCGGAAAGAGCATAAATGTTTTAAAGGATATATATTTTTAGAAGAGATTCATATGATTTTATATAAAATGGTTAACATAAATATTCACTGCATTTCAAAAAGTGGAACATGCTTATTGCCAGTCTCATGAGAAAGATCTTTGTACTTAGTGGTTCTTATTTTAATTTTTATTATCCTGACATCTAAAAGAGAAAAGCCTTAAAACTTGCTTACAAAATGGGACACTATGAATTATCAATTTTGTTAGCTTAGGAAAATCCAGTAAGGGTAAAAAATTGCCCCTTTCAAATATTTGGGAAGTGAAAAGCCCTTTTATGACTTTAATGAAAAGGCACTAATAAATTGAATGGTCCAATAAGATTAAATCAGTCGATCTTTTTCCTTTTCTTCTTTTACCATTGAACAAGTATTTATTGTCTATCAGTTGCAAGGTGCTAATTATAAAAGGTACAACAATAAGCACAGAAAGATAAATACTGCATGATCTCACTCATATGTAGAATCTAAAAAAAAGTTGATTTTACAGAAATAGAGAGTAGAATGATGGTTACCAGAGGCTGGGGTGATTAGGGGAAAGGGAGGATTACGGAGATGTTGGTCGAATGGTACATATTTACAGTTAGATAGGAGGAATAAGTTCAACAGATCTGTTTTACAGCATGGTGAAAATAGTTAATGAAAATATATTGTATTCTCAAAAAATGCTAAGAGAGTGGTTGTTAAGTGTCCTTACCACAAAAATGACTATGTTATTTAATGCATTTGTGCACTAGCTAGATGTAATCATTGTAGAATGTATATATACTTTAAAATATCATATTGATCATGATAAATACATACAATTTTGCATGTCAAAAATTTAACAAAATTTTTATTCTTATTTATTTTTTATTAATTTATAAGAGTTAGTTACATATCTTAGATAGGAGGATTTTGCTGGATTGTATACTAGTTCTATCTGTAGTTGTCTGAGAAACCTCCACACTATTTTCATAATGGCTGTACTACTTTACACTACCACTGACAGTGTAGAAGGGTTCCCCTTTATCCACATCCTCACCAGCATTTGTTATTCTTGGTCTTTTTAATAATGGCTAGTCTAAATGGAGTGGGATGATATCTCAGTGTGCTTTTGATTTGCATTTCCCTAATGATTAATGATGTTGAGCATTTTTTTATGTACCCATTGGCCATTTCTATGTCTTTCTTTGAAAAAAGTCTACTCAGCTCTTTTGCCCATGTTTTAATTGGATTATTTGTTTTTTTACTGTTAAGTTGTTTGATTTATTTATAAATTCTGGATATTAATCCCTTGTCAGATGTCAGATGTATAGTTTGCAAATATTTTTCCCATTCTGTTGGTTGTCTTCTTGCTCTATTGACTGTTTCCTTTTCTGTGCAGAAGCTTTTTAGTTTGATATTATCCAATTTGTTTTTTTCTTTTGTTGCTTTTGCTTTTCAGATCTTATTCATATAAAGTCTTTGCCCAGTCCTACTTCCTGGAGTGTTTCCCCTATATTTTCTTTTAGTAATTTTATGATTTGGGGTCTTATATTTAGTCTTTAATCCATTTTGAATTGATTTTGTTATATGGCAAGAGATATCATTCTAGTTTTATTCTTCTGCACATGGATGTCCAATTTTCTCAGCCCCATATATTGAAGATGGAGTCTTTTCCTCAATGTGTGTTCTTGATGCCTTTGTCAAATATCAGTTGGCTGTAAGTATGTGAGTTGACTTCTAAGTTCTTGAGTCCATTCCATTGGTCTGAGTGTCTGTTTTTATGCCAGTACCATGCTATCTTGGTTACAATAGCTTTGTAGTATAATTTGAACTCAGGTAGTGTTATGCCTTTGGCTTTTTAAATTTTGTTCAGAATTGCTTTGGCTATTCAAGGTCTTTTGTTGTTCCATATGAATGTTAGGACCTTTTTTTTTTTTTTTTTTTTTGGTATTTCTGTGAAGAATGTCACTGGTATTTTGATGGGGATAGTAATGAATCTGTAGATTGCTTTAGGTAGTGTGGACATTTTCACAATGTTAGTTATTCCAATCCAAGAGCATGGAAATTCTTTCCATCTTTTTGTGTCTTCTTTAATTTTCCTTCAATAGTGTTTTGTAGTTCTCATTGTAGGGATCTTTCACTTCCTTGGTTAAATTGATTCCTAGGAATCTTCTTCTTTCTTCTTCTTCTTCCTTCTTCTTCTTCTTCTTCTTCTTCTTCTTCTTCTTCTTCTTCTTCTTCTTCTTCTTCTTCTTCTTCTTCTTCTTCTTCTTCTTCTTCTTCTTCTTCTTCTTCTTCTTCTTCTTCTTCTTCTTCTTCTTCTTCTTCTTCTTCTTCTTCTTCTTCTTCTTCTTCTCTTCTTCTTCTTTCTTCTTCTTCTTCTGTGACTGTTGTAAATGGGCTTGCTTTCTTGATTTCTTTTTCTGTTAATTTGTTATTGGAGTATTAAAATGCTACTGGTTTTTGCGTGTTGATTTCTATCCTGAAACATTACTGAAATTGTTAATCAGTTCTGAGAGTTTTTTGGTAGAATCTGTAGGTTTTCCTATATATAGGATCATGTCATTTGCAAAGAGGGACCGTTTGACTTCATCCTTTCCAATCTGGATGCCTTTTGTTTCCTCTTTCCTGATTGCTCTGACTGGTATGTCCAATACTATGTCAAATAGGAATTGTGATAGTGGGCATTCTTGTCTTGTTCCTGTTCAGACTCAAGGATGATATGGACTATTGTTGTGTCATAGATGGCTTTTATTCTGTTGAAATACTTTCCTTTTATACCTAATTTGCTGAGAGCCTTTATCATGAAGGGATGTTGAATTTTGTCAAATCCTTTTTCTTTGTCTATTGAGATAGTCATGTGGATTTTGGTCCTGATATTTTGATGTGGTGCATCATATGTATTGAGTTGCATAAGTTGAATCATCCCTGCATCCCTAGGATTAATACTACTTAATCATGGTGTATAATTTTTTTGGTGTGTTCTTGTATTCAGATTGCTAGTATTTTGTTGAAGATTTTTGTGTCTACATCCGTCAATGATATTGGCCTTTACTTTTCTTATTTTGCTATATTTTTGTCTGGTTTTGGTATCAAGGTGATGCTGGCCTCATAGAATGAGTTTGGGAGAATGACCTCTGTTTCAATTTTTTGGTGTTTGAAGAGAATTATTATTAATTTCTCTTTAAAGGTTCTGTAGAACTCAGCAGTAAAGCCATACAGTCTTGGGCTATTTTTAATTGGGAGACTGCTGATTACTGTCTCATACTTGCTGCTTGTTATTGGTGTGTTCAAGTTTTCTGTTTCTTCTGGGCTCTGTCTTGGTAGTTTGTATGTATCCAGAAATTTATTTATACTCTCCAGGTTTTTATATTTGTTGGCATATAGTTGTTTACAATAGTCTCTAATGATTATCTGCATTTCTGTGGTATGATTTGTAGTGCTTCCGTTTTCATTTCTCATTTTTGTTATTTGGGTCTTCTCTCTTATTAATTTTTGTTGTTGTTATTGTTGTTGTTGACCTACCTAATAGTTTGTCTACTTTATTACCTCTCTCAAAAAAACAACCTTTTGTTTTATTGATCTTTTGTATCATTTTTTTGGTCTCTTTCATTTAGTTTTGCTCTGATTTTAATTCTTTCTTTCCATCTTCTACATTGGGATTGGATTGTTCTTGTTTTTCTATTTCTTTGAAGAGTAGTGTTAGGTCATTTATTTTAAATCTTTCCATTCTTTTGATGTAAGTGTTTATTATAATAAACTTCTCTCTTAGTGCTGCTTTTGCAGTTTCCCACAGGTCTTCATATGATGTCTTTATTTTCATTTACTTCAAGAAATTTTTTGATTTCCTGTTTAATTTCTTCTTGGACCCATGGGTCATTCAAGAGCCTGTTTAGTTTCTATGTATTTATTTAGTTTCCAGAGATTTGCTTGTTATTGATTTCCAGTTTTAGTCCATTGTGATCTGAAAAGTTACTTGGAATGATTTCAGCTTTTAAAATTTGCTGAGACTTGATTTGTGACCTTACATTTGGTCTATCCTGGAGAATGTTCCTTGTGCTGTTGAGAAGAATGTATATTCTGTAGTTGTTGGATGAACTATTCTGTAGATATCTTCCAGGTCCAGTTGGCCTAAAGTGTAGTTTAAATCCTACGTTTCTCTGTTGATTTGTTGCCTGGATGATCTGTCCAGAGCTGAAAGAAGTGTGTTCAGGTTCCCCACTGTTATTGTATTGGAGTCTATCTCTTTCTAAGGTCTAATAGTGTTTGTTTTATATATCTGAGTGCTCCGGTGTTGGATGCCTACATATTTAGTACCATTATGTCTTCTTGTTGGATAGATCCCTTTATCATTATATAGTGGCCTTCTTTGTCTCTTTTTATGGTTTTTGCTTTAACATGTATTTTATCCAATATAAGAATATCTACTCCTGCTAATTTTTGGTTTTCATTTGCATGGGATATCTTTTTCCATCCCTTAACTTTTAGTCTGTGTGTGTCTCTACAGGTGAGGTGAGTCTCTTGAAGATAGCATATAGTTGGGTCTAGCTTTTTAATCCAGTCACTCAGTCTGTGATTTTTTGAAGGGGGAGTTTAATCCATTTACACTTAAGGTTTTTATGGAAAGGTATTCTCTTCCTTCTGGCATTTTATCACTTATGGTTTAAATGTTTTAATTATCTTTTGTTCCTTTCTTCCAATTTTATTATTCATCCTCAGTATTTGATTTTTTTTTTTTGAGGCATTAAGATTTTGTTTCTTTTTACTTTCTCTTTTGCATTTGTGTTTTACCAGTTGGTTTTATTTTTTCTTGTGTATTTGTAATAGTTAGTATCGATAATTGGATTCCAGATGCAGGACTCCCTTGAAAATTTCTTTCAGGGCTGGTCATATGGTGGTGAGCTCCCACAGCTTTTGTTTCTCTGGGAAATACACCATTTCTCCCATATTTCTCAAGGATAGCTTTTCTTGGTATAGTATTCTTGTCTGATATTATTTTTCTTTTGGTATTTTGAATATATCATCACATTTCCTTCTTGCCTGTAGAGTTTCAGTTGAGAAGTCTGCTGTTAGTCTGATACAGTCTCCCTTATAAGTGACTTAATGCTATTCCTTGCTCCTTTAAGTATTCTCTCTTCATCTTTGAGCTTTGCCAGTTTTGATCATAATGTATTTCAGAGAGGATCCTTTTGAATTGAATCTGTTTGGAGATCTTTGAGCTTCCTGGATCTGAAGGTCTCTGTCTACTCCTATATATGGGAAGTTTTCTGTTATTATTGCATTGAATATATTTTCAATGCCTTTACTTTTCTCCTCCCCTTCTGGAACTCTCATGATTTGGATGTTTGTGCACTTAAGATGGTATCTCTCTTAGATTTTCTTCATTTTTCTTAATTCTTTTGTCCTTTTTTTTTGTCCACCTTGATTATTTCATAAGGACCATCTTCAAGATCAGAAATTCTTTCTTCTGCCTCCTCTAATCTGCTGCTTAAGCTCTTGGTTGTGTTTTTTTTATTTTGTTGAATGAATCCTTCAGTTCCAGGATTCAAGTAGTTCTGCTGCATTCTTTTTAAAGGTATTGATCTTTTTATGAAGTTTGTCCTTCATATCATGGATATTTTTTTCTCATTTCATTGTGTTGTTTAACTGATTCTTCTCTTATCTCATTGAATTACTTTGAGATTGTTAGTGTGAATTCCTTTTCAGACATTTCAAGGGTTTCCTGTTCTGTAGGGTCTGGTACTTGAGAATTACTATATTCCTTTGGTGGTGTCATATTTTCTTGTTTTTTGCATATTTTTAGTATCTCTCTGTTTATTTTTAATCATCTGGTAGATCAGTTGCTTCTTCTATTACTCTGGAGTGTACTTTGAGAAGAAAGACTTCCTCTTCTCTTTCCAGGTTCCTCTGGTGACTTTTTCTTGTCAATGTAGTCAAATATGTGCATGGTGGTCATGGCTGCTACTGTAGTGACAAACCATCTTTGAGCATGTAGAAGCTGTGGTGACTGCTGTTGTGGACCTCATCCACAGAAGTGGTTCGGGTCCTCCCTGTCTCAGCATCAGTCCTTTTCCTTCCTCCTGCACAGGTAGGGGTGGGGTAGGTTCAGGCTGGGGCCAGTGCACTTCCCTACCATGAGCCTTCCTGTCTCTACATGCTAACAAAATTTTTAAAAAGGCACTAAGAAGTAACTTACCACACTAGAATCCCTTGACTCCTTGACCTGCTAGTTCTGCCTTGCCATTCTCATCCTTGAGTAATACTAATTTTCCACTTATTTATCTCAGTTTTTCAAAGTTGTGGGACAAAGTCACAAAGCTTCCATCTTTGATCCATTAGAAAGGCATGTCACTTAACCTATGACAGGCTTTTCCTGATACATAATAAAACTTTTGTTTATAACAAATTTCATAAGCTGGTGGCTTGATTTTAAATTTTAGAGATTTTACCTGAAAGTCCAAATGTTTTAATTCTTCAAAAAACCAAAAAAGATCTGGCAGCATTAGATTTCTAATTAGAAATCTAATGACACTTGGTGGCAAAAGTTTGCAGGAGTTGAGAAGTCACTGTAACCTTTAGATAGACCATTTTGTCTGTAACTTTTCATAGTTCCCAGAAATATCTATTGAGTTATATGTGAGTCACTGATCTCATTTTCACTACTATCTTGGCCATTGTAGGCCATTTGTCACCCTCTAGTTGTGAAAGTAATTAATGTCACTGAACTGTACATTTGAAAAAGGCTAAAATTGCAAACTGTATTAGTATTTATTTCATGATGATCTCTAGACAACAGCAACAAAATATATCATTAGGTACGAGCTTACTTTGCTTCTGTCTTATGCACTTTTTTATTCAATTGTCTGTCTTTTTCTCATTTTTTTGTTTATTTTACAAATCGTATGGCAGACCTCACCAAACCAAAGGTTGCTCTCAGTGAGGTAGACCCCATCTATACAAGTATCCTCCTTGATGCTCCCATGTAAAGTAAAGACAGGTCTCACCAACATAAGGGCTGGCACAAGCAGTAAAAGCAATCCATGTCAAGACCAGGTCAGATTAATCCTTCATTAGTTCTCTGTGCATCAGTGATAAGAATACTTGAGATCAGTCAGTTCTACTCACGTTTCTTATTTCTGTTACCTTTAGTTACTGGCTAAAAAATATTGCCCTCTATATCTATTTTCTTTGTACTCTTAACTCCCTATCACACTACACATACTTGCCCCAGCTCTTCTCACCATTGCCATTGGCCTTCATCCCTATCATTCTACTGTTTCACTGTAAACAAATCCCTATATGTCCTCAGCAATTATCACAGAATAATTTCTCTTCCCCTTGCTCTAACATAAACATGGTTCTTTCACAAAATAAATTGAAGAATTCTCTAGGGGAGGCTGTTTTATTTCATCACTTATATGACATAGGACTTTAGTGTGGAATTGGAATTCCCCTAACATTTGTCATTACTGAATGATTACTCTTCCTCTTTTGTGTAGAAGCATCTCTTCTTTTGATGTTCATATTATTTGGTAATGTCATTTTCTGTCATTTTTCATAGTGACTTATTTGGAATGGAGACAACAGGGTAAAGGGAGATGTCAAAAATGAACTTTTCTATCTACATTTTCTTATAGAATGGTACCATTATTTATGTGACCATTCACTCATGAGGACCTAACTTTGTACCATTTTCATTACCTCCATGTATTCAATTAATTGCAAAGTACTGTTTATTTTACCACTAAAAGATCATATTAAATCCTATGACCTTTTTCCATTTTCACTGGAAATTCCTAATAAAGCTGCTCCCATGTATTGTTTCTAATATAGCAGTAGACTCCCAACTGTTTTTCCTACCTGTTTCTCCAGTCTCAATTTATCTTATCTCCTCAACTCTTTATCTACTGGATCCTTTCTCTCTGAATCAAAATATTCTCAACTCTATTCTAAACTTAGAATTATTTCACTGAATTCATAAGTTGTTTTTTTCATTCAGAGACTCAACAATCATTTATTGATCATCAAATATAATCTAGGCATTGTGATAGGGAGTAAAGTTGACATATCTGTCTCGTATTGGTTTTTCTGTCAGATACCTAGATGGGTACTTTGCTGTAGAATTCTTTTTTTTTTAACCTTTTGTTTTATACATATTCTCTTACTAATCCACTCATCTGTTTCAAGTATTATGTTTAGAGATATGACTCCATATATATACCCAACCATTCTTCTGAGTTTCATATTGTCATTTCAAGTTCCCTCCTTAATTATCCAGTTGGATATGCTCACAGAAACTTCAAGTACAACATGTAGTCTGGGCAAGATTGATTTCCTGATAAAACAAACAAACACCAATCATTTTCTAGACCACAAGTGATTAAAAATATGTTGCGATTATCTGACTGAGACTTTATTTTTTAAAACTACTTTATTGGTAAATGATTGACAAACAAAAAGTTACACTTAATCTATACAACTTGTTGAGTTTGGAGATAAAGATACACTCATGATACCATCACCAAAATCTATGCCATAACCCTATCCATCACCTCCAAAAATTTCCTCCTGCACTCTTTATTTATGTATTTATAATTATTTTTATTAGAACACTTAACATAGGAGTTACCCTCAGCATATTTTAAAGTACACAATACAGGATTTTTAACTATAGGCAGTATGCTCTACAGTTAATCTTCAGGATTTATGTATCTTGTGTAACCAAAACTTTGTGCCTTTTGACTAAAACAGCTATTCCAACTATGTTTCATGAGGTAAAGATAAACACACTTCATGAGAATAGAAAGATAGAAATTCTCAGAGAAAATGGAAATTTTGGAACTGAAAAATGCAATATCTGAAATTAAAAAAAATATAGATTACAAAGGAAAAATCAGGGAAATTAAAGATAGATCAATAGAAATTATCCAAATTGAAGAAGAGAGAGGGGAAAAAAGATTGAAAAAGCTAACTTTGAGGGCTGTGGGACAATATCTAAAGGTTATTAGAATCCTAGAAGGTAAAGAGAAAGAGATTGGGGCAGAAAAATTATTTGAAGAAATAATGACCACCAAGTCTCTCAAATTTGGGGGAAGGCATATACTTACAGATTCAAGAAGGTCAGCTGGTCTCAAACAGAATAAACTAAAAGAAGGCTATGTCTAGCCACATCACAATTAAACTGCTGAGAACCAAAGCTAAAGAAAAAAAAAATCTTTAAAACATCCAGGAAAAATAACACATTACACACAGTGAAACAATAGTCCAAACATACTAGATTTCTCATCAGAAACTATGGAGGTAATAAAACAATGGAACAATGTCTGTAAAGTCCTGAAAGGAAAGAACTGTCAACCCAGTATTCTATTCCCAGCACATAAAGATAAATAATGACATTTTCAGATGATGAAAACTAAGAGGTTTCATTACTAATAGACCTTCTGTATAAGAAATACTAATGGCATCTGTGAAAATGACATCAAAGAGAAACTTGGATCTTCGGGAGTGAAGAACAACTAAAATGATAAACATCTAGGTAACTATAAAATTAAAGTTATTGAAGTTATTTTAAGTTATTAAAATATGTATGATTTTGGAAAGCAAAGATCATAACATTGTTTGGTGGGGCTTTCTGTTTACAAAGATGTAATTTATATGACATTTAGAACATCAAGGTTGGTAGCAGAAGGGCAGAAGAACCTTTGGTTGCAAAGCTTCTACATTTTACTTGAAGTGGCACAATATAAATTCCAAGTAGACTGTGATTAGGTATATTTATTGTAATTCCTATAGCTACCACTAAAAATAACACAAAGAAATATAGCTAAAAAACTAATTTATAAATTCAAATAGAATAGTAAAATTATTCAAATATTCCAAAATATTTCAAAAGGAGGAAAGAAAGAGAAAACACAACAACAAAATAAGTAGGAGACAAAGAGAAAAAAAATAATACAGTGGTAGACCTACAGTCAATAACATTAATATTTACATTAAATGTTAATGGTCTAAACACTCAAAAGGCTGTGATTGACAGAGTGAAAAAAAGGCTGGACCCTACTATATTCTGCCTCTAAGAGACACACTTTAAATATATGTATGTAAATAGATTGAAAGTGAACGGATGAAAAATGAAATTTCTTGCAAGTATTAAGCATAAGAATGCTAGAGTGGCATTTTAATATCAGGTAAAATATTTTTCAAGACAAAGCATGTTACCAAAGATAAAGAGACATCTCGTAATGATAAACATGATGTAGCAGGAAGACATAAAATTATAAATGTATATGTGCCTAAAGTGGAGCAGACTGGGAGGAAATGATTGTATCCCATATATTAGATACAGAACTTGTATCTGGAATAAATAAATAAATCATCCTACTCAATCAGAAGACAAACAATCCAACATGAAAATGGGCAAAAATATTTGAATAGGCAATACATGAAATAAAATATATGACTGGCCAATTAAAATATAAGAAGATGCTCAACATGATTAGTCATTAGGGAAATGCAAATTAAAATCAAAATGAAATGCCAGTACATGCCCATTAGAATGGCTAAAATTAAAAAAAAATCATGACCAATGCTGGCAAGGATGTAAAGCAATTGGAACACTGGTACAACACTTTTGATGGAAATGTAAAATGGTGTAGCCACTTTTGAAAACAGTTTGGCATGTCCTCAAAATGTTAAACATACCCCTTACCATATGATCTAGTAATCCCACTGCCAGGTATTTACCTAAGAGAAAAGAAAGCATAGTTCCATTCTTGTACATGAATGTTAATAGTAAGTTAATCTGTAATAGCACAAAACTGGAGAAAAACCAAATGTTCATCAACAGGTAGATGCATAAACAAATTGTGGTATATCCACACTGTGGAATACTGGAATAAAATACAGGAATAAGAAGAAATGAAATGATATACATGAAAATATGAATAAATATTAAAATGATTATACAGTTGCCCCACAGTATCCATGTGGGATTGATTCCAGGACCCCCAGTGATACCAAAATCTACAGGTGCTCAAATCCCTCATATAAAATGGCATAGTATTTGTGTATAACTTAAATGCATCCTCCTATATACTTTAAATCAATCTATGGATGCTATGTAAATATTTGTGATTCTGTTTTGTTTTTAAATTTTTATTATTTTTTATTGTTTTTTCTTTTGGAATATTTTTGGTTCATGGTTGAATCTGTGAATGTGAAACCTGTGGATACAAAGGGTGAGTGTATTTAGTGGAAAAATCCAGACAATTAATAATATATGCTCTATGATTCTATTCATACAAAATTCCAGAAAATGCAAACTAATCTGTAGTGATAGAAAATAGATCAGTAGTTCTCTTGGACAGAATGATTATTAAGTATCTACTATGTATTAACTCAGCTCTAGGTTCTATGTATCCATTGGTGAACAGTACAAATGAACTCCATGCAATCCTAGAACTTACTTCACAGACTGGTGAAGAAGGCAGAAAACAAAGAAAAGTAAAAGCAGAAGTAAGCATAAAATTACAAATTGCGGTAACTACTAAGAATAAAAGGGAATGAGTGAAGAGCAGATGATGGCACGGGGTGAGAAAACTTACTTTGAGTAAAGTGGCTAGAGATCACTTCTCTGAGTAGGTAGCAGTGAACTGAGACCTGAAGGATAAAGAATTGAGGGAAGAGGAATCCAGTAGAGGGAAGAGCATATTCAAAACCCTGAGTTGGGAAAGAATATTTTTCTGAAGAACTTGAATAAAGGCTAGTGTAGCTGACCTTAGTAATGTGGAGAGTGGTGTGAAATGAGTTAGGAGAGGTAGTCTTAGGCAAGATCATGTAGATATTTGTAAGTTTAAATTCCATTTCCAAGGAAATGGTAAGTGATGAGGGCTTTAAGCAGGGTGGTGAAATAATCATATATTAGCTTTTGAAAGATTATCTTACTCTTGTATAGGATTGTAGGGAAGGAAAATTAAAATCAAGGAGAATATTTACTCTTAAAGTACCCATTTTTTCCCTAAACAGAAACAAACAAATTCTTGCCTTTGGGTGTTGGAACAGAGAAGAGGCAGATGAAGGGATGGAAATAGTTACTTTACATTTAATATCTTTCTGTATTTTTTGGATTGGCAAAAAGTACAAATATCAAATTTACATAAAATAAAAGTACATAAACTTACAAACAAGAGCAACAACAACAACAACAACAAACCAACAAAAGGAGGTCATTGCAACAATCCAAGAAAGAGATGGTTTGGGCTAGGTTGGCGGGCGGAAAAATGGAAGAAAGTAAACTGACTATTTATTTTGGTAGGAGACCATATAGGACTTGTGATGAATTGGTTATGATAAAGTTGGGAGAGAGCTAATGGGAGTGTTGTGGTTCCATTTACTGCAATGCAGAGTTTCATTTATTGGTACTGGGTAAGGGGAGCAAGTATCATGTGTCTTTGTAAGGAGGGAAATAAATAATTATTTTGGATGTATGAAGAGTACTGTGAGACTCTCAAGTGGAAATATCAAGTAGACAGTTGACTACATAAGTTCAAATTTGAGGAAGATATCAGAATTGTAGGTATACATTTAGGAATCACTGGCATATTGATGGAATTCAAAGCCATGAATGAGATTACCTAGAGTGAGAGTATAAGAGGGAGGTGAGAAGAGAGTTTAAGACCAAGGCCTGAAAAAAACTAATATTTAGAGGTCAAGTAGAGGAAGAGGAGACAGCAAGGGGGAATGAAATTGAGATGCTAGAAATGTACAAAGCAAACCACGTGGGAATAGTATCAGAAAAGCAAAGAGAAAAGACTATTTCAAGAAAGAGTTGTCAAAATTGTTGCAAGGAAAATGAGAAATGAAAAGTCAAATCATTCAAAGAAGGTTGCATCTGTCTAGTACTAAGGTTCAGGGTGTACCTCATTTTCTCTAGGCTGCAGTGATTAGAGTGTATCATCACTGAGTCTTTGCCCCTTGCACTTCTTTCCCTCATATTTCAAAGGTGTCTATGATCACCAATAGTAATTTATACTGCAAACCATAGTTCACATCAGTCAGTGGCCACTTTCTTGAGAAATAGGCAGAGGGGTATAAATCATTCATGTTGGGGTCATTTGTGACACAAGTGGATCAATCACAATATTTGGAGGCTTCCATTACAACATTGAAAGTTGGATTTGGTTTGATGTATCAGAATTAAGATGAGAATGAATAATTTTGTAACTTCTAGAATGCTAGAGGATGGTGTGAATCAGACTCTTTCCCATTTTAGAAGAGATTGGTTATTGGGGACAGTAGAGAAATGAGGGATGAGGTATCAGTAGTACTTTGTGAATTCTAGAAACTATTGAACATTATTAATTTAATGGGGGCCTCTCAATCCAAGATCATAGATACCTCATTTAGTGTCATGTGGATGTCTTGGTCAGCTAGTATGTGGTCTAAGAACTCCATCTCAAGGCTCTTAAACTCACATTACTCAGGATTTTTGAAGAGGTGGTGTTGCTGTTGTTTGTTCAGCTTTTTAAGCCTAAGAGTTTGTGGTAGTCCAACTTCAATGAATAAATAGGGATTTATGCAGGTAAATGATTAAATTGCAGTCCTGAACACTGTAAAGGATCCTTTTTATGAGCCATTGAAAGAGAGTGGGGGCATTACAGACAACAGATAACAACAATCTGCATTAAATTTCCTGAAGTACATTTGTAACTCTGGCTTTTCTTTGTTCCTTTTATGATTAAAGCAAAGTGTTATGCATCCTGAAGATTCAGTTTTATTAAAATTGGCTTGCAATGGTGCTCTATGAAGTCAGGTGTTAGTAAAAGCTCCTCAACAAACCAGGTTCCACAAAAGTATGGGACCTGGATTGGGAAATTATCTGAAGCAACACAAAGAAGTAAGGAAAATTAGATAGTAAGCATGAGTCTTAAGGCCCAGAAAGATAGGAGTGCCAGAGATAGGTATTGAAATGCAAGTGGCTTAAACTTCTCTTTATATGTTGATAAATCCCAAATTTATATCTCCTGAGAAGACCTTACCTGTGATTTCCTAACCATATATCCAACTGTTTATCTGACATCTTCATCTGAATGAAGCACTTCAAATTAAACATGTCTAAGATTAAATCATACTTTACTTTTCCTTCCCAATTTATTCTTCTTCTAGTGATCCCTATCACATATATGTTCAACTGGTTAAGCAAACCAGAAGCATAGACACATTTAAACACTTCCTTCTTTCTTCTTGCTTGCTTACAAATCTCTTGAGTTACTTCAATTCTCTCCACCTACATTTCTACCGCCTAGGTCACCATTGTTTTTCACCTGGAATATTACACTAGCCTGTTCTAATATATTCTCCACACAACAGCCAGTGTGAACTTTTAAAAATGTCTAACGGTTAAAACTCTTCAATGGCTTTCCATCGTGTTTAGGATAAAGACTAAAAATCTTTAACCAATTTTAGCATGATTGATCCCTGTCTACTTTACTGTATATTCTGTCTTGAGTTACTCTCATTTACTTGCTGAGGTCCAGCCACATTGGCCTGTTTTCAGTTTTTCACGTGTACCTTATTTCGTACTTTGTTTTGTCATATCTCACTTGTACATACCATTCCCCTGGCCTGGTAACATTTTTCCCCTATCTTAGTCTAATCAATTTCCTTTCATCCTTTTGATGTAAACTCAAATGTATCTTCCTCTGTGATGCCTTTCCTTACTTCCTAGACTAAGTTAGATCTCTCTATTATAAGTTAAATTACCTTGCACTTCTTTGTAGTACTTGTGAGAAACACCCTCGCCCATCCAAGGCCAAAGGATGGACACGGAGACACAAGGTACAGCAAAGTGAGACTTTAATTATGGCCTTGCAAGGTTTGGGTGTCTGACGGGCAGGCACACTGCAAAGGGCTGTAGCAAGCAATTTATTCCCTAGTGGTAAAGTCCCTGCCCCCGCCTCCTCATTGGTCAGAGTGCACAATCTTCCTGGATGACATCTAAGATTACCGCCTTGTAAGAAATTTCTTTGTCTGAGGGCTTAGGACAAGCCTGCAAAAAAGGCCCCCCCGGAAACCCTGTGAAAGGAGAAAAATTAGGAAATGAAGAGAACAATAAAGGGCTATTAACTCAATACCATCTCAAAGAGAACTTTATCCATTCAGCAAAACCCCCCAGTAATGAGCTGGACCAGTCAGACATCTCTGGGGCTGGGCCTGAATTATTTCTGAAAATGAATCACTTAGATTTTTTTCTCACAGTACTTATCAGATTTATAATTCAATAATTATATACATATATTTTTATATCTGGCTTCTCTAATTGTAAGCAATATGGCTTCTCTAATTGTAAGCAAAATATCTTTTTATATCTGGCTTCTCTAATTGTAAGCAGAGATTGTGTCTGTGTCTTTCCATTTGAGAATCTTCATTGCTTTACACAGTGCCTAACAAATACTAGGTACTCAATGGATTTACAAATGTGAATCACAGCTAGGTCAAAGGTGATATCACAAAATGAGTTGGGAATAAACCTGGAATGTGGGGGCTCCACATGATTGCTGAGACTACCAGCTGCCGGAGACCAGCTCCAGTCAAGTTTGTGGGTCCTTGAAAGAGGGATGAGGAAGCCGGTGAAAATAAAAAACACAGATAGAGACTTCAATGCATTAGTATGCATGTTCTCTCTCTGTGGGCTGCAGCTGGAGCACAGTAGAGCATGAGACAATGCCTTTTATTTAGTTTTTTCTCTGCAGGGGTTTTGGGGGTACTATTTTTATTACATCAGCAAGCTTGAATTAATAATTTAAAAAGGACAGGGGAAGCCAGATTTTTTCCTTCATTAGCACGTCTCAGGTGATAAGCTCGTGCTTCCTCCTTTAGGTATCAGGTTATCAGATTGGGGCCATCTTCTCATTGTCTTGAAGTTAACCTGTGACCTTTTCCGGTTGGCAAGCTGTGGTTAATATCTACCCTATTAACAAGGTGGGACTCTTGCAGTTGCAAAGTGATAGTACTATCAGATGACCTATATCTATTGCTAAATCTAAGTACAAATTTGCTAAAAGGAACAATGCTAACATTTAAATTCTAATGCGGGTGTGATGATCTTATGTTTTAATGGAATGAACCTACTGTTCATATGGAAAAAGAACAGTGGATATTTGAGCAGCATTATCATGCACATTTTGAGGTTATGCATTTGTTGTGGTCCTGGAATTTTGATCTAAATATTAAAATGTCATTATGCACAGCACCATCCCTCACAAAACTAGGTGTACTCTCTTATTTTTCTAAGATCTAATTTTGCAGGTTTAATAATTTCACAGCATATATTTTTATCCCAACACCTGATTCTTAATGATTTATTTAAAACTGGACACCACCAAGTAAAGGGGGTTCTACAGTTTCGTTCCCATATACTTAATTTGTCCCAATCATATAATTTCTCATTAATGCCAACCATTCTCTTGCCATTAATATAACCTCCAGTAAATGATGTTTGCCAACTTAATTAGGCTGCAGCTCATATTTAGTCATGAGCGGTGCTTTTGGAACATATGTTGGTGTGGTCAATTTATCATAAGGGGATAATTTTGAATTGTCCAATTTACTCGGATCCTCTGTAGAATGTTTAGTTCAATGACTGCAAAGTCATTTGTGTTATTTTTATAATCTTTTGGGAATTTAGAGAACTGCCACACTAACCAAAATATTGAAAGAGACGGCAAAAGCCACGAAGCTGAGGCAGGAACCCTTATGGTTGCAGCAAGTGCTAATAGCTGTGGCCTTGCCAGCAGCTCTCCCTCCAGCAGCCTTGCCAACTCGGAGAAGGCAGCCCATGCTGATTCATTTAGGATCCTGCCATGGCGTGGACCACGCCAACCAGCTATGGGCTTGCTTTGATGAACTGAGATTGGTATGATTTGCAGTTTAAGTCATCTCAGCTTAAAAACCCCAAATAGAGGACACTTCTCTCCATAACAACATGCACATATACGGCCCAAAGCTGTTTCCAGCCCTTTTTTTGTTGACCCCCCATTTCAGTACTGCTTATAAGTGTCATCACTGTGTTTCTATTCATACCCAGCAAGTCCCTCTTCACTGCTTTCATTTCTGTCCAGGTCATAATAGACACTAAATTAATACTTTCTTTACATACTGACCTTTAAAATGTATTTTATTTTAACAAAGATAATGCATATTTGAAGAAAATTTAGATAATAGAGAAAAGGTAGGGAAAAAAGTTATCTAAGATTTACCAACTAAACACAACTACTTTTAATAATTTGATATAATTCCTTTCAGTCTTTTTTATTTCTTTTCGTAGCCTTTGTTTTCTATTGATTGTCATTATTTCAAAGTAGACAGTTTTATAATTAATATAAACAATAAATAATTATATATATTATATATATTATAAATAATATAAACATTTAAGCAAACTTTTCTAGTAACTGAACAATACATAACTCTAAGATAAAGCAATATTTTGAAAACTTAAATCCATTATTTTCAAATAAAGATCTAAATTCCAAACTTTCAGATCATGATTCTAAACATAGTTTTGTTTAGACCTCAATAATGTTACACACTATAGTACTCAGTAATGGTATACACACACGTGTGCATACATGATATGTTTATTGCTATAATAGTAGTAGAATTTCAGCTACCTTTAATACACCAGATTCCCATTAGTCTGGGAACAGCTTCTGAGCCCACATTTTATTGTCTCAGAAATTAATCTTGAACTAATGTTTGCAACCTCCCTGTCTAACACCTCTGGGGAAAAGCCAGTACCAGCTGGATGTGAGAGAGTAAACAATTAACTGTCTGAACTTAGTCATCAGAAAGGGGGATGAGAACTGTGTATTAAAGCAGGTGAGCATAAGGTATTGATTCTTTTACTTTCTCTCTCTTTTTAAAAAAATTTAGCTTCTTGGTTACTTGAAAAATTAGTTTGAAGATATTGATATTTTGTCTTCAAGTATTTTTTCCCATCAGTTTAAGATCTACAATAATAAACGTAGTTTTATCTATTCATTATTTTTGATGTTGATAGCTCTCTGGATATGGTATTATTTTAGATTCCTGCATTTATCATCTTTTTAGACTATTTATTTCTCTAAAATTTAGGTCAAAATTTGATTTCAGCTTTTTTATCCATGAGAACCATGTACCAGGAAGTCTCATGACCAACTGCATGGTTACATTAATCTATTTTGTTGACCTAACATCATAATTGTTTTCTGTAATTTGCTACTCTAATTTTCTAACCTGGATATTGTCCTGAAACATACTAGAAGTTTTTGTTATTCCATTTCTATTGCTTTCATTCATCTCATTTGTTATTTTCTTTCCCCTGCCTTCCTTACATCTACTTCTCTCCTCCTCTTATTAAGATTTAATAAGGACCATTTATGTTAGAAAAAAAATTGTGATGCTGATGATTGCAGCATATGCAGTAAGTCCTGCTTTCAACCTCTGGCATGTTTTAGAGATGCAGCAATAATTTAAATATCTATTCTTTCTAACTACTGGTCTAGGTATGCATAACTCAGTGGTTTCATTGGCTACAATGAAAATAAATTACTTATCGTGTAGCTGTCTTGATAGTGAAAGACAGAATGTTAATTATGTTAGATTCTGAAGTTCTAAATTGATGATCAATCTAAGATAACTAGTCAAGGAAAGCATAAAGCACAAGCACTTGGCTCTTGGTAGATCATATATCATTATTTTGAACAACATATAGTACAAGTAATAGACCTATCTATTGCAATTTTATATTAAACATTCTTTGAGGATTGTGCAAAATGTTACAGTAGGTCTCTCTTTCTCTTTCTTGTCCTTTGTTTTTCTTTACTTATTCCTCCCTCTATCCCTCCTTCCCTTTTTATTTTCCTTCCTTCTTTCTCTCCTTCTTTGTTTTTCCTGATTAAAAAAGAAATACTTTCCAGAGAAATAATAAGTAAATACTTTGTTTTTCTGTGTTTAGTTATGATGCATGCAATTTATTTCTTATTACTCTGTTGGTATTCTTTTGCTTGATTTAAGAAGCTCCTGCTCACCTGTGTCAAGTGTAGGTTTGAATTAACTTGTAATAGGAAGAGGAAATTGATGGTTTCTGAATATCAATTGAGAGTTATGGAGAATCTCACAGGCAATTATTTGTCAGAGATTATTGGCTTCACTGGGCAGGTTCTGAGTACAAATTCAAGTTTAAACTATTGTCAAACAACAAATAATTATTGACTGCCTACTATGAGACTAGAAGGCAATGTAGTAGTGACAGCACAAAATTAGAAATAAAAAATTATATGTCCCAGTCTTACTTTGTTCAATTACTATGTGATCTTGGATAAGTAAGTTTAACAACCTGCAAACCAGATTCTTTATCTGGAAATTAATGTAAAACCACACATTGTGCCAATCTCATATGAAAAAAATAGTAAGATTTGATGTGGATGTGCTTTCTAAATTGTAACATATTGTATAAATATGAGAAATAATTTTATGATGTGTCCAATTTTTAAATGTCAGTATTAAAGGACAGTCATACTACATTTTAGAAACATTTATGGCAAGTCATAGATTTTGGGTTAAGAATGTGGGAAGACAAGATGTGGGGCATGATACTTTATAGCCAAAAAACTGTGGTGTAATAAGAAAGATAATTATGGAGAGTGACATCACCAAGATGATAGAGTAGAAAATACTAGCTTCCATCCTCCCCACTAAAGACAGTTATCCACAAATCAATATAGCCTTTGGAGGGCTTAAGGGCCCATTAAAAAATCTACAACACACAATGGAGCAAAAAATTCCAGGTAATATCCACACAGAAAGAATCACTGGTGAAGTCAGCATACCTGATATGTCAGGAGAAAGCTAGAAAAAAAGAAGAAAGGCAGAAGTTCTCAGGACTAGCAATGTGGTGGGAACAACCATGGTCTCCAGCAGCCTGTTGTGTAGAGGATACAGGCACCTTTGCTACTGAAGGAACCAAAATTCATTCCCACTCTGTAACCTAAGAGAGAGAGACACACCCATATACCTCTTCCCTATTGAAAAAACAGCCACTGTTGTGTCATTCCAGGACTGGGGCCTCTATTTCCCCCAACACTGCATGTATCTTGACCCTGAGCTGTGGTCACTCTGAGAGTACCTACACTCCAGACTATGGCTCTGTGGTTGCACTGTGCCTGCCCACACCTAAGACACCAGAACCATCACCATAATGGATAGTTAACACCCAAGGTCTCTCTGAGTATGCCCAAGCTCTGACCACCAGCTCAGCTGCCAGTGAGTGATATCTCATGCTCTGGACCCTGGCTGTAAGGCTGCATTGCACATGTCTATGTCTCAGGCACCAGAAACACTACCATAGCTAGATAGGTTGTATCCCATGCCCTGGAGCCAAGGATTCTGCACATGCCCCATGCTCTGGGTACCAGCTCAGCCACCATAAAGAGCTAGGTGCTACAATAACCCCAGAGCAATTGTAGCTCTGAACACACCCATGCTTCCATCCCTCACTCCCCCCTGCTTTACAAGCACCCATGACTTGCATACTGCTACACATTTAGTTGTGGGGGGACCTGTGTCCCCAACATCAATGCCATTGCTGCCCCAGACCACAGAGCTTATAGTCCATTCATGTGTGCCAATGCTTCATACTTTAGCACTGTAGATTATCCACAGTTACCACTGATCAGACAACAATGTCACTGCCAGACACAGTGCCAAGAGGGATCTTCTTAGCTACAACTTCCCCAGTAGAGGAAAAAAAAAATATTGGAAGAACTCAAGCAGCCATCACCACTGAAGAACACAAGAGCCTTTGCTGCTGCTGCAGATATCCACTGGGGATCCCTGCAAGCTTCATCAACAATAACCTCAGCTGACAGACTACATGGAGAATACACTGATGTACCCTAACTGTTGCCAGAACTTCTGCACTCCACCCAGCTAGCATCCTCACAATACCACCCTTCCCCAGAGGAAGATCTTTCTTTAGTGAAACCAGCCTGGAAAGACACAAAGAGGTGACTGCTCCACCAAATGTGAAGATATCAATGTAAAACAACATGAAACATGAAAAACCGAAGAGACATATCACCACCAGAAGAATATCCTTCCCCAGCATCTGATCCAGAAGAAATGCAGATGTACAAACTGACAAAGAATTAAAAATAATTATTATAAGAAGCTTAGTGAACTTCAAGAAAACACAAAGGAACAATTTCTTAAAATCAGGAAAACAATTAACAAACAACTGCCCCCCCCAAAAAATAATAGAGGAATGGAAATTATTAAAGAAACAAAACTAAGTTTCTGGAGCTGAGCAATACAAAAAATAAATAAATAAATAAATGCAATAAAGAGCAGCAAAAGTAGAATTGATCTAGCAAAAGAATCTGTAAACTCAAAAACAAATTATTTCAAAATATGTACTCAGAGGAGAAAAAGAAAAAAAAATGAAAAAGAATAAAGAAAGCCTATGGGGGTTATGGACCAGCATGAAGAGAGCTAATATTTGGATTATAGATGTTAAACAGGGAGAAGAAATAGAAAAATATGCAGAAAGCTTTTTGAAAGATAGAATAGCTGAAAACTTCTCAAATCTAGGAAAATATATAAATACCCAGGTACAGAAAATTCGAAAGTTTACAACCAGATTTAATACAAATAAAACTACACCAAGACAGATGATAATCAAAATGTCAAAAATCAAAGCCAAGCAAACAAACAAACAAACAAACAAAAATAGAGGATCTGGAATGCAGCAAGACAAAAAAAGCACATCACATATACAAGAACTGCAATATGGCTATCAGCAGATTTCTGAGCAGAAGCCTCACAGGAGAGGAGAGAGTAAAACAATATATTCAAAGTACTGAAAACAAACAAACAAACAAACAAACAAACAAACAAACTGCCAACCAGGAATATTTTACTCAAAAAAGCTATCCTTCAGAAATAAAGGAGAACAAGACATTACCGGACACAGAACACTGAAAGAGTTCATCACAACCATACCTGTCCTACAAGAATTGCTAAAGGGAGAAACGGTATGCTAATCAGTAACATGAAAACATCTAAAAATATAAAGCTTACTGGAAAAAGTAAGTATATTATCAAATTCAGAATACTTTATTTATATTTAGTTAAACATCTCAATTGTCATTATTGCAATTCTAGAATTGGGCAACACATTATTCCATAAACTGGAATAAGTCCTACAAAATTCAGAATAATTTAATACTATAATAGTGGTGTGTAAATCCCTTATATCTTTAACATAAGGATTAAAAGACAAAACTAATAAAAATATCAATAGCTATAATATATTATTGAATGCATAATATAAAAAGATATAAATTGTAACATCAAACACATAAAATGTGTGTGGGGGGTGAGTAAAAGTGTAGAAAATTTTTTTTGCGATCAAAGATAAGTTGTTATCAGCTTTAAATAGTCTTTTATAACTATAAGACTTTTTTTGTAAGACTCATGGTAACCATAAAGCAAAAGCCTATAGTAAGTAAACAAAAGATAAAAAAATAAGGAATCAAAGAATACCAGCACAAAAAATAACCTAATCATAAAGAAAGAGTGCAAGAAAGAAAGGAGGAAATCATCTGCAAAACATCCAAAAATAATGAACAAAATGGCAGTAGTAAGTCCTTATTTATTAATAATTACTTTGAATGTAAATGGATTAAATTATAAAATCAAAAGACAGAGTGGAATGGATAAAAATCCATTCCATAGGCTGAATGGATAAAAAACAAGACCCAACTCTATGTTGCCTAGAAGAGACTCACTTCATCTGTAAGGACACGTATAGACTGAAAGTAAAGGGATCAAAAAAGGCATTCAATGGAAATGGAAACCAAAAGAGAAAAGGGGTAGCTATGCTTATATAACATAAACAGTGTAGGAGGCTTCCCCTTTCTCTGCATCCTCATCAGTGTTTCTAATGATATGTCTTTATGATAATAGCCAGTCTAACTGGGGTGAGATGATATCTCAATGTGGTTTTGAATTGCATTTCCCTGATGCTTAGTGATGTTGAGTATTTTTTCATGTGTCTGTTGGCCATTTTTATATCTTCCTTTGAGAAATGGCTATTCAGCTATTTTGCCTATTTTTAAAATTTTATTTCAATTTTTTGTGTACAGTTAAACAACTTTTATAATTTATTTTTATTGTAACATAATTGATTGTACATATCTGTGGAATATAGAGTTGAATATCATTACCTGTGTGCAATAAGTGATGCTCAAATCAGCATAATTAGTATATTCAGCATCATAGAATTTAATTGTTTTTGAGGTCCCTCATCAATTCTTCCCTTAGTCCCCCTCCCCCTCCCTATTTACTACCTCTGGAAACCTCAGTTCTGTTCTCTCCATTCAAAAGTTCAACATATTATTGCGATTGATGTATCTTTCTTTCTTTGTTTATTTTTTGGCTCCCACGTATGAGTGAGGACATGAGATGTTTCTCTTTCTTTGCCTGGCTAATTTCACATAACATGATTTTCTCTAAGTTCATCCACGTTGTTGTGAACTACAGTATTTTATTTTATTTTATTTTTTAAGGCAGAGATGTGTTTCATTGTGTATACATACCACATTTTCCTTTCCAGTCATCTGATGATGGATATTTGGGTTGGTTCCAGCTATTGGATATTGTAAATAGAGCTGTGATAAACACATGGGTGCAGGTATCCCTTTGACATGATGATTTCTATTCCTTAGAGTATATATCCAGTAGTGGAATTGCTGGAACATATGGAAGTTCTATCTGTAGTTGTTTGGGGAACTGCTATATTGTTTTTCATAATGTCTGCACCAATTTACAGCCCCTCCAACAGTGTAGAAAGGTTCCCCTTTCTCTGCATCCTTGCTGGCATTTGCTATGCTCTGTCTTGTTGATAATAGCCAGTCTAACTGTGGTGAGATGATATCTCAATGTGGTTTGGATTGGCATTTCCCTGATGCTGAATGATGCTGTGAATCTTTCCATGTGTCTGTTGGCCATTTGTATATTTTCCTTTGAGAAATGCCTATTCAATTTCTTTGCCCATTTTTCAATTGTGTTATTTGTTCTTGTACTGTTAAGTTGTCTGAGATCTTTATATACACTGGATATTAATCCTTTGTCAGATGCATAATTTGCAAATATTTTCTCCCACCCTGTCGATTGTCTAAATCCACTGTCACTGAGGACACCACAGACACGAGGGAGGTAGTTGCAGCTGCTGGTGCTGCTTCTGCTTCTATGAGGTAACTCCACTGCTGCTACAGACCGCTGCAGGTGTGAGGGAGGCAGGTGCAGCCATTGGAGCTACCACCACCCCCATGAGGTAATCCCACTGCTACCAAGGGAAATGCAGATGTCAGGGAGGCATTTGCAGCTGCTAACACCACTGCCACTGCCATGGGTTAAAACTGCTGTTGTTGCAGACACTGTAGCTTTGCAGGTCATCACTGCAGACACTGCAGCCAAATATGTAGCTGCTACAGCCACCACTGCTGCAGTTGCTACCACTACCAGCACTGCCAGAAAGCCATCATCATTGTGTAAACAGCTTGCTGCTGCTGGAGCCAAGCTGTCACATAGGCATCCTGACAAAACCGCCTCCACATCCACTACCACCACAAGGGTGGCCTGTTACCACAGCAACAATTGCAACAGCCAGTGCTGCTGTGCAGAGGGACTACTGACCACTCAACTGCATTGACACAAAGAGGATCACCAGTGGAGTCCAGGGAAGGAGAGTAATAAAAGAAGCAACTGCTCTACCAGATGACCACACATCGATGTAGACATTCTAAATCCAAAAAAAAAAAAAAAAAAAAAAAGAAAAAGAAAAAGAAAAATATGAGTCCACCAAAGGAATACTATAACTCTCAAGTACCAGACCCAATAGACCAGGAAACCTTTGAAATGTCTGAAAAGGAATTCTAAGTAAAAATCTTAAGAAAACTCGATGAGATACAAGAAGACAAGAAGACAAACAGACAACACAACAAACTGAGGAAAACTATCCAGGGTATGAAGGAGGAAATTTACAAAGAGTTTGATACTTTGAAGAATATAGCAGAACTCAAAGAGATTTATACTTTAAAGAAGAATATAGCAGAACTCATGGAACTGAAAGAGTCATTCACCAAAATAAAAAGCACAACCAAGAGCTTAAGCAGCATGCCAGAGCAAGCAGCAGAATTTCTTTCTTTTTTTCCTTTTTGTCTTTTTTCGTGACCGGCAACGGATCGCAACCCTCAGTGTCGCGCCCGTACCGGACCAGGACCGGCAACGGGATCACAACCCTCGGTGTTGCGCCTGCAGCTTGCTCAGCTAGTGAGCAGCCGGTCTGTATGTGGGATCCGAACCCTCGGCGGGAGCGCCACCACGCTCCCAAGCGGCGCACTGTAGCAGTGCGCCACCGGGCTGGCCCAAGCAGCAGAATTTCTGATCTTGAAGACAGTCTCATTGAAATAACTCTGGTGGACAAAAGAAAAAAAATAATTTTTTAAAAATGAAGAAAATCTAAGTGACAGCAGGCTACCTTAAGCACACAAACACCTAAACCATATGCATTCTGGAAGGGGAGGAGAAAGGAAAAGGCACTGAGAACATATTCAACAAAATAATAGCAGAAAACTTCCCAGGTATAGGGAGAGATATGGACCTTTAGATTCAGGAGGCTCAAAGATCCCCAGACAGATTCAATCCAAAAAGCTCCTCTCCAAGGCACAGTATAGTCAAAATGGAGAAACTACTTTGCCTATATTTGAAATACGGTTACTTGTTTTATTTTTTACTGTTAAGTTGCTTGAATTCCTTGTATACTGTGGATATTCATTCCTTGTGAAATACATAGTTTGAAAATATTTTCTCCCTTTCTATTGGTTGTCTTTTCACTCTGTTGATTGTTTCTTTTGCTGTGCAGAAACTTTTTTAGCTTGATATAATCCCATTTGTTTATTTTTTCTTTTGTTGCCTGTGCTTTTATGGTCTTATTCCAAAAGTCATTAACCAGTTATATTTCCTGAAGTGTTTCCCCTATGGTTTATTTTAGAAGTTTTATAGATTCATTTTTAATATGTGTCTTTAATTCATTTTGAGTTGAACTTGGTATATGGACAGATGTACAGGACTAATTTCATTCTTCTACATATGGATGTCCAGTTTTCCTGGCACCACATATTGAAGAGTCAGTCCTTTCCCCAATGTATGCTGCAGTTGCCCTTATCAAAGATCAGCTGGCTGTAAGCATATGGGTTGATTTCTTGGCTCTCTATTCTGTTCCATTGGTCCAAGTCTCTGTTTTTATGCCAGTACCATCCCGTTTTGATTACTATAGCTTTGTAGTATAACTTGAAGTCAGGTAGTACAATGCCTTTTTTGTGGTTGTTGTTGTTTTGCTCAAGATTGCTTTGGATATTTGGGGTCTCTTCTTGTTCCATGTAAATGTGAGGATTTTTATTCTATTTCTTTGAAGAGTGTTATTGGTATGTTGGTGGGATTGCACTGAATCTGTAGATTGCTTTGGGACATATGATATTTTCACAATGTTAGTTCTTCCAATTCAAGAGTATGGAATATCTTTCCTCCCTTTTGTGTTCTCTTTAATTTCTTTTAGTAGTGATTTGTAGCTCTCATTGTAGCGATCTTTTACTTCCTTGGTTAAATTGATTCCCAGGTATTTTATTTTTTTGTTGACTATTTTAAATGGGCTCGCTTTCTTGATTTCCTTTTCTGCTAGTTCACTATTAGAGTATAAAAATGCTACTGATTTCTGTGTGTTGATTTTGTATTCTGAAACTCTACTGAGCTTATTTATCAGCTATGCTACATTCTTTTTAAAAGTATTAATCATTTTGTAAATTTTCATCTTCACATCTTGGATACTTTTCCTCATATTGTTGTGTTTAACTGAGTAATTATATACTAACAATTTAGTTAACCTAAAAGAAATGGATACATCTCTACAAGCATACATCCTATCAAGACTGAATCACAAATAGAACAAATGAACAAACCAATAATGAGTAAGATGATTATATTAGTAATAAATATTTCTATTTAAAGAAAAGCCCAGTACCTGATGGTTTCATTGCTAAATTTTACCAAATATATAAAGAAGAACTAGTATAAATTTTTCTCAAAATATTCCCACAAATTGAAAAGGATGGAATACATTCAAACTTATTTTACGAAGCCAGTATTACCCTGATATTAAAGCCAGAGAAGAACAGTACAAAAAAAATATTGTAGGCCAATATCCCTGTAGAACATAGATACAAAAATCCTCAACAAAATACTAGAAAACTGAAATAATTAGCATATTGAAAGAATCATTTGCCATAATCAAGTAAGGTTTATTCTTCAGAAGCAGGATGTTTCACCATACACAGATCAATAAATGTGATGCACCACATTAATTGAATAAAGGACAAAAACATATAATCATCACAGTAGTTGCAGAAAGAGCAGTTGACATTATTCAACATTCTTTCATGATGAAAACCGTCAACCAATGAAATTGATCAAGAATGTACTTCTACACCATAAAGGTCATATATAACAAGCCCACAGGTGACATTATACTCAGTGGTTGAAAAGTTGAAAGCTTTTCCTCTAAGATCAGAAACAAGAAGAGTACACCCACTCTCCCCACTTCTATTCACCACGGTACAGGTGCTCCTTTAGTTATGATGGGGTTATGTCCAAATAAACTCATCATAAGTTGAAAATGTTGTAAGTCAAAAGTGAATTGAATATACTTAATCTACTGAACACCATAGTTTAGCCTATCCTACCTTAAATATGCTTAGAACACTTACATTAGCTTACAATTGGGCAGGATCATCTGACAACACAACACACTGTAGAGTAATAGTTTGTTTATCTTTATAATCATATGGCTGACTGGGAGCTATGGCTTGCTGCTGCTGCTCTGCATTGTGAAAGAGTTTCATATCATGTATTGCTAGCTTGTGAAAAGACCAAAATTTAAAATTCAAGTATGATTTCTACTGAATGTGTATCACTTTTTCACCATCATAAAATTTTTTTAAAAATTGTAAATCAAACCATTGTAAGTCAGGAATTGTCTGTATTAGAAGTCTTAGAGAAATTAAGAAAAGCAAACAAACAAAAAACGCTTCCAAATTGAAAAGGAAGAAGTTAAATTGTATCTGTTTGCACATGGAAGAGCTTACACATAAAAAAAACACTAAAGACAAAAAACCTGCTAGAAATAATAAACGAATTCAGTAAAGCAACATGATACAAAAATCAATATGTAAAAATCAGTAACTTTTCTATACACTAAAAACAAACTATATGTAAATTAATTCAAGAAAACAATGCTATTTGCAGTAGCTACAAAAAAGTACTTAGAAATAAATTTAACCAAGAAGGTGAAAGATCTCTACACTGAAAACTATAAATATTGGTAAAATAAATTTTAGAAGAGACAAATAAATAGAAAGAGATTCCATATTCATGGATTAGAAGAATTAATATTGTTATAATGTCCATACTACCCAAAGCAATCTACAGATTCAATTCAATCCCTATCAAAATTCAAATAACATTTTTCACTGAAATAGAAAAAATAATGCTAAAATTTGTGTAGAACCATAAAAGACCCTGAATGCCCACACCAATTTTTAGCAAAAAGAACACCAGAGGCATCATTGGTTCTGATGCCTGATTTCACTACCTGATTTCAAAATATACTACGGATATATAGTAGTCAAAACAGCATGGTACTGGCATAGAAACAAATACATTGACCAATGAAACAGAATAGAGGGCCCATAAGTAAATTCACATATTTATGGCCAATTGATTTTTGATGAAGATGCCAAAAATACACAATGAGGAGGGGACCGTCACTTCAATAAAAAGGTGTTTTAAAACTAGCTATCCACATGCAGAAAAATGAAATCAGACCCTCCTCTTGCACCATATTAAAAATCAACTAAAAATGGATTAGAGACTTAAGTGTAAGACCTGAAACCATAAAACTACTAGACGAAAACATAGGAGAGAAGCTCCTTAACATTGGTCTAGGCAATGACATTTTTGAATATGACTTCAAAAACACAGGCAATAAAAGCAAAAATGGACATATAGGATTATAACAAACTAAAAATCTGTACAGTCAAGGAAACAATCAACAGATGAAGAGACAACCTGTGGAATGGAAGAAAATATTTGCAAGTCATATATCTGATAATAGGTTAATATCCAAAATATATGAGGAACTCAAAAGGAAAAGATATATACCAATTAAAAATGGGCAAAGGCCCTAAAGATGGAAAACAGTGTGGAGGTTCCTTGAAAAATTAAAAATAGAACTACCTTATGATTCAGCAACCCCACCACTGGGTATATATCCAAAGGATATAAAATCAGTATGTCTAAGAAATATATGTACCCTTATGTTCATTTTAGCATTACTTACAATTGCCGACATATGGAATCAACCTAAGTGTCCATCAACAGAAGCACAGATAAAGAAAATGTTGTGTATTTACAAAATGAAATACTATACAGCCTCAAAAAAATTTAAAAAAAAATTGTCATTTGCAACAACATGGATGAATCTGGAAGATATTATGTTCAGTGAAATAAGCCAGGTACAAAAACACAAATGCTGCATAATCTCACATATGTGGAATCTACAAAAGTTGAGCTCATAGAAGCAGATAGTAGAATGGTGGTTACCAGAAGCTAAGGGATAGGGGAATTGGGAAGATGTTGGTTAAAGGGTATATAATTTGAGTTAGTCAGAAGGAATAATTTCAAGAGATCTAATGTATGTCATGCCAAAGATAGTCAATAGCAATATACATACTAGAAAATTGCTAAAAAACTAGAAATTAAGTATTCTCACCATACAAAAATGGTAACTGTGTCAGCTAATGCATATGATAATTAGCTAGATTTAGTCATTCCACAATAAATATACATATCAAACCATCATATTATAACCATAAATATATATAATTATTTTTAATTAAAAAAGGATCAAAAGTAAAATAATAATAAAATTGAAAACCCAGAAATAAACCTTTACACATGTGGGCAAATGATTTTTGACAAGGGAGACAAGACCATTCAATGGGGAAAGTACAGTGTCTTCAACAAATGGTGATGTGAAAACAAGATATCTACATGCAAAAGAATGAAGTTGGACCCTTAACTTACACCATATACAAAAATTAACTTAAATTGGATTAAAGGCCTAAATATAACAGCAAAAACTCTAAAACTCATAGAAGAAAACAGGCGGAAAACTTTATAACATTGGACTTGTCAGTTATTTCTTTGATATGATACCAGAAACACAGGCAACATAAGCAAAAACAAATAAACTGGACTGCATCCAAAGGACACACTCAACAGAGTGAAAAGGCAACTTAAAGACTTGGAGAAAATATTTGCAAATTATGTGTCTGATAGGGGGTTAATATCCAGAATGTATAAAGAGCTCCTACAACTCAACAACAACAACAAAACAAATAACTCAGTTAAAAAATGAAGAAAGACTTGAGTAGACATTTCTCCAGCAATGATATACAAATGACCGATGAGCATATGAAAAGATGCTCAGTATAAGTAATTATTGGGGAAATGCAAATCAAAAATTTCAAATCAGTGAAATATCACTTGACACCCTTTAGGATGTCTACTATCAAAAAAAGAGAAAATTGCAAGTGTTGGTGAGGATATGAAAAATTGCAACCCTTGTACAATGTTGATGGGAATATAAAACAGTGCAGCTACTGTGGAAAATAGTATGAAAAATTAAAAATAGAATTACTATATCATCCAGCCATCCCACTTCCAGGTATATATTTAAAAGTATTGAAAGCAGGATCTCAAAGAGATATTTGTGTACTCACATTGATACTGGCATTATCCACCATAGCCCAAAGTAGAAGCATCTTAAATGTCCATCAATGGATGAATGAATAAGCAAAATTTATGTATATACAATGGAATACTATTAAGCCTTAAAAAGGAAGGAAATTCTGACATATGCTACCAGAGAAATGAACTTTGAGGACATTATGCTAAGTGAAATAAGCCAGTTGCAGAAAGACAAACACTGTATGATTCCATTTATATGAGATACCTGGAGTATCAAATTCATAGAAATGGAAAATAGAATTGTGTTTTCCCAAGGCTGAGTGATGGGAAAATGGGGAATTTTTGTTTAGTGTATAGCGTTTCAGTTTTTCAAGATAAAAAATTATGTAAATTAGTTACACAGCAATATAAGTATAGTTAACATTAAAATAAAATAAAATAAATAAAATTAAAAAATAAAATATTTTATTTGTATTTGCCACAATTCAAAAAAAGAGTAATTATGAATTCACACACCAAATGTAAAGAAAAGCATAATAGAGATTTCTGATATTTATTCAACTTTGAGAAGATTGGAGAACTTTTTTCTAATGTATCAATATCTTTCCAAATGTCCAATCTGTGTAGTTAATTTCTTTAGGAAAACATTATCCAAGCAAAATTGCATCAAAGACTTGGAGCCCAGACTGCTTCTAGTAATATCAAGTTAATATGACCTGGGGTAAATTGTTCTGAGGAATCGTGGTTTGATAGATTTAACATGTATTAGTTGTGTGATGTATTAGTTGCTGAAATATAATCTAAGTACTTTACAGTGCAGATGACCTGATTAAAGAAGTACCTTCCAAACTCTGAAATAATGGAATAAATTAAGTATATTGTGCTGGGAATGTAGATACACTACACTGCATGTGATATCATTAAATAAAACAGCATGAGTGTTTCAAATGAAGAGCATATAAATGTGATTGTGTTAGTCAAACATAGTATTCAAAAATGAAACAATGTGTACTCTAAACCTATTTGAGGTGAGTTTAGCTGTCTGCTTATATTGGGGTCTTTCTTTCTGAATTTTGTGAGACGAAATAAGTGGTCTTAAAATTCTTTCCAGAAGTTTTTATACTCTTTCTGTAAAGAGTTAGATCCAACAAAATAAGGTCAAATTTTAACTCATGGAGAGTACTCAATATCAAAAATAGATTATTTCTACTCATTTTCTTATTCTTCAGTTACTCAATTATTTCTTCTTGGGAATAGATGCTATGGAAAAAAAAAAGAAAAGCAAGACATAATTGTTAGTCTTATCAATTTTATAGTCTTCACTGAGAAAAAAATGATGCATCTGATGTTCGACAGATTTAAACAAGTTAAAGAAAAATAATTAGAATGCCAGGGCTAATAACTTAATAATTGTTTATGAAAATATTCTGGATAATGATATTTTGCATTGATACTAAAATGGTTTATAGAATGAACTCCTCTTTCTTCATCCTTTGTAGATATGATGGCCCAAGCCATCAGATTCTGGGTCTAAAAGTCTTTAGGGAAAGTAAATCTTCTGAGTCTATTTATATCTATGAAGTAAGGAAATTGAGCTTGTGTTTTAAGGTGGTTCATATTAATGTTTGTATTAATGTTTTAATGGTTTGGGCATCAGGCCTTTTAGAGCTGTAGATGATGACAGGCGTCAGTTTGCTCCTTAAATGAAATGTAAGATAATAAAAAGATTGTGAAGTGAGAAACCGAGTGTACCCTTCCAGCAAAATTTCACTAATGTGTGCATTGCCATTTCTTGTTTTGCTTGGCATAAAGAAGACTGGATACATGCAGCTTACCCAAATTATTGTCCCTTTGGTTGATTTGCCTTCCACTCCAGATTCTGAGCTTTTCACAGATCATACTTATTAATTCACTTCTATAGAATTCATAGATGTTTTTAAAGATTAAGAAATAAAATTCTATAAACTTGTTCTTGGATGTCCTTATAATATTATTCTGTTCATTTTAAGAAATAATATTTTTGTTTTGCATTTTCTTGGCAACTCATAAATAAGGAACGAAAAAATGCCAGTGAAGCATAAATTTATTACAACAAATTATAAACAATATTATTTTAGCAGTTTTTATGAGTTCAATAATTCATTGTCTCTTTTCATTTCAGAAAGGTATCTATTCCTCATCACATGGTGGTTCTGAAATAAAGGCTAAACGGTGCCAGTCGTTAACTAGTAAGTTTGCAATATTAGAACTACAGATATTCCTTCCTCGTAGTGTTTTTGCCCTGACAATAATGATCACATATTTCCATCACATACTGTTAGTGGTGTATTTAAGTGTACTTTTCTATTTCCTGGCAGTTTTTTCAGTAATTGAACATTTTGTTAACAATGTCATCCTTATAACTACTCTACCAAATTAGTTGGTGAAAGTCTCATTACGTACTTTTTCTGTACAATTGAAGGTTTCAAGGTGCTTTATGTAAAGATTTAAAATCGATTTTCAATAATTTCTCTCACCACTTGTGCAGATTTACATATGCACATATCGGTATTGTAGCTAAATTGCAAGCAGCGTTTTTTGTTGGTTTTTGTGTTTTGTTTGTTTTGATAATTCTACTAAAACTTAGCAGGACTTAATCATGTTTATATGTTTAAATTGCTTATCTGCAAGGTGCTTTCTCCCAAAATTATTTGACTAAGACAATAAAATTCACAAATTTTCTGTAGGCTTAGTGATTATAAATGAGCATTGGTCCAGCCATGAGTAGTTTTACTCTGGTTTGTTTTATGCTTAACTTAATCTTTTTTTTTTTTTTTTTTTTTTTTTTTGTGGTGGGGGAGAGGTCCTATGTATGTCAGCCCATTCTAATTTGGCTGAGAAATATAAATATGTTTAAATGATTTGCCTACTTATTGTATTAGCTCAGTGAGTTAAGTTATCTGAATCCAAGACCATAGGCTTAGTCCCATGTGGATCTGTTATTTTCACTCTAATTCATTGTTAAAAACTACATCCTGGACTGTGGCCAGCTGTCTTGCCCCATAGTGATTCCAGAATAAAAGATAAAATGTGCCTGCATTTAACTGGCAAGTTTTAAGCCCTGTAAATATAAATATCGTTGGAAGCCATTGGTCACAGGATAACGGGGTAAGAAATTGTGACTATATCAGGGCAAAACCAACACTATTGAGGATGCTTCATTAGAGTGCCTCTGTGTATAGAGGAGACAATGACATGTATGTTTTATGAATGGGTGAAAGGAAATAAACTTCCTTATATATAGTATTTGTATGCCAACAGTAACTGTGCTAACAAGAAATATTATTTTGCTTGGTTTGAGAGTTATATTTTCTATCAGTAATCTTCATTTTGTATTTGTTTACTTTTCAACATGTGGTCAATGCAGTAAACAAAATGTGACTTGTTTAAAATAGCGGCTTAGGTATTATGTGAACCTGACCTTATTATTTTGCAGAATTTGGGAAAAGTTTGAAACTCAGTTCTTCCCTGTCCCTGGTGACATTAGTCACTTATTCAAAGGTGCAGAGATATTGCCATTTCCTTTATGTTTGAGAGAAATCTGAGACACAGGATGCATTTGTGTTCTCCAGTATTTTGATGGTTTGTGTACAATTTCAGAAGGCCTTTTTTTCGGTCTTGATTGGGTTTATAGCTGTATTGTTTCTTCCCAAGATGAGAAAACATGACACCATACATAGGTCAATGGATGTTTTAGCTTGGTTGGTCAGATGGTTGTTTCTTTGGATTGCTTTTATCTTTAAAGTATTCTTTCTCACTATGTGGTCTCCTAAGCAGCTATAGATCTGTACCTGTTGTCTTATAAATCTCGGACAAATATATGCATTTGAAAATAAATAAATGCTTTATGATATTTGCTATTCTTTTTCTTTTCAAACCATTCAATAAATAAGAGGGAACAAAAAATAAATTGTGACCCATCATCTTGCCCTCTTTGCCCCTTGTATAAGGAGACTCAGAAAGTTTTACCTCCTTGTCAGCTTATTTATCTTTTTAAAATTTCTGCTTCTTGGCACATTATCTGAAGGGGATTCTACCCTGGTGCTTATCTTATTACTGAAAAGGACGCCCACAGTGCCAAAAATATGGAGTAAGATGTTCTAATTCTTTGTAGAGCTCTTTCATTTCCAACATTTGAAAGGTCACTTTTGGAAGTTTTATGTATAGGATGACAAGATTTCCACGTGAACTTCTGGGCTGTAAATAATTTATAGTTCCTGGAGAAATAAATGGCGATTTAATAGGTGGCAGATCAAGGACATATTATTTGTTTCTTTTATATCCTTAAAAAGAAGAGTTATAATCTCATTCAGGCAATCACAACTCTTCTCTTCAACAGCTTATTATCCAAATCACATTATGTTGTCAAAGAAAAAATCAGTGAGTATCCATGGTATGGTAGGTGATGGTTTTCTAATATGCAGCCTTCACTGGTTGCCAGGGAATATCAGCAAAACAATTAGCAATTCCTGAAGAACAATGTATTTCAGTTTTTATGCAAAGCACTGACATTAAAAAGACCTGCTACACCAAATTGTTATTGTTTTTTCTGGATTATCACACCTGGGTATTTAAATATCTTTGAAAATTATCAGGAATTTTATTTCATCTTGAATGTTATTGTTCTCTTTGGAACTCAAATTACACTAAACATTTCCTCATTATCTTTACCAGTACCATTCTAAAAGAGAGGTAGAAGTGTAAGTGGAAGTTTGTGAACTATACCTTTGAATGGAGTGACAAAAATCTTCTATTTATATACAGTGTTGGTATGGGATTTTCTTTGAATTTGTAATTTGAATTTTTACCTAGGTTTCTTTCCCCATTCTTTATCCCCCTGACCCAATTTATGTGTACATAGAGAAAATGAGAAGAGAGTAGGTTTTTGTATAGCCAAACATAACTCAAAACGTTTCCTCCTTTATTTTCTTTCACTTACAGTCCTACTGTAAATAATTCTGATAATCTTGACTATTCATTACTTTTCTTCACTTTCCATTAGGTGATTCTGTAGCTCCTTCTGGTGTGAAATGCAGTCGCTCCAAGTCAGAATGTCATATTACTTCTCTGAAGGCTAGCAGAGTGGAATGGACAAACGAAGATGAAACAGACCAAGATAAAAAATTATGAAGGCCAAACCTGATGATTTGTTGCTATCTCATGGGACTACCAGTTATTGGATTAATTAATTATTTAATAAATATTTGCTCGATCTATTATATACTGGATACTCTGCTAGGTATTGGGTATGTAACAGCAATGTAGTTATAATAATCAGTGATATCAGTTTGTAAGATGAGCTAAATATGATAATCAGTAAGTTTAATTTTACATATGGGTTTTATGTTATTTTAAAAATTAAGTGTTGATTACAATTTTCACACAAATTAGGAAGACTCCAAATATAAGAACATATTATCTAGTAACCAAGATAATAACTTTTATATTATTCATCATTCATTGAGACTATTAGATTTGTAATTCTATTTTTTAACCTTCACAGTTAAAACATATGATCAAATAGTGGCATCTCATAAAAGATGAACAAAAGGAGCAAAAATTTGTAAAATTAAACCATAAAAAATGTTGACAGAATTGAGCACCTTTTGAAGGAAATGTCATTTCATTTGTGAGAAGAATATTATAGTAAGATATAGACAAATTATTCTAATTAGTCTATCAGAGCAGAGAAAACATTTAAAAAAGTGAGTTATAAACTCAAATAAATTTTAGAACTCTAAAAACAATCTGAGCAGTGAAAATTATTGCCAAGAAAATCTGTACATAACTGGAGGTAGTCGAGTTACCTGTTCCTGGGTAAAGTTTGCTCTAAAAATGGTGAGTATAATTTTGGAATACCTCAAGGTAAATTTTCTCACTGAGGCTTGGCCATTTTTTTCTTCCATATTATATTGGAATATTCATTTTAAATGTCTCTGTTAAAACATCTAATAAGTTCAACATTAATATCATAATCATTAAAAAACAAAAACGAAAACAAAATTTGGTGACAAAAAGCTTTACCTCCTTTACTTCATTTATTTATTCTGTTTTTATATTTTGCCCAGCTTCATCTTGCCTTCAGATGTCACTGTATGTATAGGAGCACAACCAAGATATGTATCCAAAACTTGGAATTTCTAAAACTATTTCCATCTTTAAAGACTTGGTAGAGAAATATGTTTTTTAAATTTATTAATTATGAAAATTGAAAACTAAGTAAATTGAAATACACAAATAATTGCCTTCCATATTAAGGATAACAAAAAGGGGATTTACTCTCATTAATATTAGATAAGACATGAACTTTCTAAATAAAATAATGTGCCAAAGAATTTTAATCACCTCGATTCCATTTTTATCCATTCTAGTTTGTACCCCTGTCATTCTTCCCCCAGTACTTTACATTTACATTCTTTTAATCCATAAAATATCTCCACATTCCATTTCATACAAATTGAATTTTTGATGCTAGAGAGGGTGGAGAGTTTTTCTTTTAATGGATTATGCATTACTAATGTAAACATTTTCACTTTTATTTAAGTGTAATTGTTTATTGGGTATAATGGAAAAGAGGTCACAGAATAACTGCATCACTTTAATAACATATTCTCTGAGTGTAGTTTTTCTTTAAATAAACTTAAGTCCTACAATAGTACCTATTAAAGTCATTTACTGTGTAAGATACCACATTTTGCTGCTTTATATAAACAGTTTGCAACTTAAAGTATATATTGTATTAGTTGATTACATATAATGCTACTATAATTCTCCAACATAACTACTTGTACTGAGGCTCAGTGCTGTATGATTCTTTTCTTGTTGTCTCTTCTTTGATGTCTAAACCTCAGGCTTTGAAGTAAAAAACAAATCACATTTACTATACCAAAGATTGAATGGCATGATTGAAACATGGAGTTTTAGTAAATTCTCACTGAAGTGCAAAGTCATAGAAATAATTCAGAAGTAGGGAGGCTGTGTGAAGTTTAAAAATTTGGAAACGAGAGACAGAATGAACATTATGGGGAGTATCTTTTCCTTTTCTTTCTGTATGCTTGCCTATATAGTACTGATCATTGAGAATTAAAATCTTCTGTATCTGTAGTATTCTTCTATCCAAGTACTTACTGTGTTTCCCAGACTGTAAGGCGTCATTTCCCCCCATTGGAATAAACTATTTTCCATCTCATACACTAATAGTTCCACTTTGAAATGTTCCCACTTTTGAAAGGATGTGCTGAAGAAAAAAATCTGGCTGATTGAATAGAAAGAGATTGACAGGTGAAAATAGCATCCATAATCATATAAATTTACATGCCATTTGTAGGGAAATCATGGAAAATATTTGCAAAATTAAGAAATTGATCTTTTCATGCAGTGTACCTTATGGCCTAAATAACATAGTTAGCCATTCTGTTTACTGATTATTAGTAATAATAATTATAACTAGCTTGCTTAATAGTAAGACTATATTCTGAGTTCTCATGGATGACTTATATGTTATGAGGATATATGGTAAATGTCTCCTCTCCTTAATAAACTTCTAAAGCCAAACACAATGATATGCATCTAATGATACAATATTTAAAATAATTATTTAAGATGATTACTGTTGGGAATAAATCTGAGATTTAAAAAACAAATACTTATTGAGCATATAATATATACAAAGATTGTACTCATTACTGGGGTTGATCTGAATGATTAATAAACTATCATGTAGCTTATAGACCACTGGGAGATATGGATATATGGAAATAACTCTAATACAATGCAAAATATGAATGCCATAAAAATGATATGGGCAAAGTGCTAGGTATCTGAGAAATGACTGACGTATACTGTATTTTGAAGAAAAATACTTCCAGAAATGACTTCTAGTCTTACTTTAAGGGAATGCATAAAATGTGGTGGATACCCTATCATTTAATATTTTGGTATGAGGTTGGGGGTGGGGAGGGATTAAACAAGAGCTCAAAAGTGAAGAAGAAAAACAGGTCCAACTTCAAGCTGTGCAAGAATGCAAGCTTGGATTAGGTAGTGTGTGTGTTTGTGTGCATGCACGCATGTGGTTTCCTTTGGTACATTACTTAATTCTGTTTGCAATATCCAAATCAGCAGCTGTCAGTTTAAGCCACTGGTCATAGCATTTGGCATACAGTTTTTATGTGGATGGACAATATTGGCTTAAAAACAAATTACTGCATAATTATTTTTTAGGTGGGAGTCACCACTATTTTGTTTCTTCATATTCATTGCAGAAACAGAGGAACCATTGAAAAAACACTAGACTGGAAGTCAAGAGAACTGGATCGTAGTTAAGCCTTGCCAATTACTTGTTTGCTGACATTGGCTAAGTCATTTTATCTTTCTGAGCCACAACTTTTGCCCATTAATTTCTTAAGAATTTTAAGAGAACATAAGATAATAAATGAAAATACATTGTAAACTCTAAAATAAAATACACATATTCATATAATATAAAACTTATATGTTATTTTGTAGAACTTACAAGAACGCTTTCAGCATTTAAATTCTGAGTCATCTCTCAGCAAAATGAACTCCAAGGAACTGGTCAAATTATTTGATTTTCTCAGAATTTTATTGAATATGAGCTAAAATAAGTGGGTCATTAATTAAGGTTTATAATTTTTTCTTATACTGGTCTTTGGTATTATTTTGCCAATTTTTTAATGTTTTATTTTATTTCTAATTGATAAATAATAATTGTAAATATTTACGGTATACAATGTGGTGTTTCAATACATCTATACTTTGTGAAATGATCAAATCAGACTAATTAACAAATCCATCACTCAAATACTTATCGTTCCTTCATGGTGAGAACATTTAAAATCCATTCTTCTTTTTTTTAAGCTTGTGTCATGTTGATAACTTTTTTTATTAAAACATAATTGATTATACATATTTGTGAGGTACAGAGTTGAATATCAATACCTGTGTACAATGTGTGGTGATCAAATCCAGATAATTAGTATACTCATCTTTACAAAACATAATCATTCTTTGTGACCCTTAATCCATTTAAGTATTTTTACATATGAAATATATTATTACTAACTCCATCACTGTGCTGTGTAATATACCAATTTTTTAGGTTTCAATATATTAATGGATTCATGTAATTTCTCTATCCAGTTTTATTCCAAAATAATGCATTGTTTTTCATAAAACTGTTACCTGTACATGCACACACACCCACTCACACACACAAACATGTTTTCTGAATGCACACATGTATTCAAAATGTCTCAAAAGTACTAGTGTTTAATATGCAAATGATTTTTTTCAGACATAATTTTCTAATGGTTCATTTTGCCCTAAACTTAACATCCCAAAAGTTACGGTTGATACATGTTCTCACTCATAACTGGCTCACAGGAAGGAAAGAAGGGAGGGAAGGAGGGAAGAAGGAAGGAAGGAAGGAAGGGAAGAAGAAAGGAAAGAAAGAAAGAAAGAAAGGAAGGAAGGAAGGAAGGAAGGAAAGAAAGAAAGAAAGAAAGAAAGAAAGAAAGAAAGAAAGAAAGAAAGAAAGAAAGAAAGAAAGAAAGAAAGAAAGAAAGAAAGGAAAGAGAGAGAGA
>NW_007726846.1:541350-547173 GCF_000696425.1 Galeopterus variegatus
GAGAAAGAAAGAAAGAAAGAAAGAAAGAAAGAAAGAAAGAAAGAAAGAAAGAAAGAAAGAAAGAAAGAAAGAAAGAAAGAAAGAGACCACAACAGTACATTGAACTTTCAGAAGGAGAGAACAAACCTGAGGATACTAGAGATGGTGGGGTTGGGGTGGGGAGGGGAAGTGATAGGTCAGGCAAAGGGCATAAAGAAATGTCACCATTTGTAAGAATGAAAATGCTAATAATAAATAAAAATTTAAAGTAAAAATGTTATGGTTGATAGAAAAGCAAACAAATAATTTTTTGCAAAGTACTGCACCCAGCCTAACAACTTTATATTTTCTAATTGCTTTATGGCTCTGATACAATTCCAAATAACAATTTCAAATCTATTCCCTCATTTGTTTTTGTTAAAACCCATTGTTGGTGGTCTCGAAACTTTATTGCTGAGTGGAAAACTTAAATACTTGGGCTTTAGCATGGATAATGAATTCTTCACGGAGTTCTTTAAAAATGTTTAAAATGTAGTTTCATGCTGTTATTACCCACTGCATGGTTTCATGGAAACATATTTTAATGGTTTTATTCTGGTAATCAGTTCAAAAAGATTATCCTAGAGGGATTATTCCTTTTCTTTTACTCATTGTTTCTTTCCCTCTTTTCTCTTCTTTCTCTCTCTCATCTCTCTCAACCCCCGTCCCGCCCTCCCTTCCTCCTTCACTTCCCCCGCTCTCTCTTCTCCCCTCCCCCCCACACATGGTTAAGTATTCTTCTGCCAAGACAAATCCAATATTCTTAGGTAAGGAATAGTGTCACTTTTGAATTGTAAACACCTAAAAACTTTTGTCAAGATTCTGATCCAGTTTCCACTATAATGACTTCAAAAGTTGTTACTTATAATAAGGAACACAGTAAAATGACAGGGAGACTTTTGCCCAGTAGTATTCAATACTAGAATATCAATGCAGAGATGTACTTAGGTAAATTGTTTTGAGTGGAATGGTCAATATCATTATAAGTAAGGATAAATTTTCTTGTGAAAAGAAATAAAAATGGAGAATCGTTGAAAAGTGCTGGAAAAGAGACACTGTATACAACTAAAAGGAATCCAATACCTCTGATTGTGAGCTGAAAGCAGAGAAAAGTAAAGGGATACTGATCCATTTAAAGTGTACACTTCCCACCTTATGCATATGATGCAACACGAAGGAGCCCCTTCTCTTGTATAACTTATACCATATTAGTGAAATCTTAAACAGGGCAATGGAATTAACTTCACAGGTAAAGCATAATTCTACAGAAGTATTGATGGGAAAAATCCTTCTCAAAAATAAACTTAAAAAAAATCCTGAAATTGAGTAATTCCCGGAGAAATAAAGTATATGCATCATTGCTATGGCTGGTACACCCTCACACTATACTGCTAAATCTTCAAAGAAGCTTATAAACAAATATACATTGTGCATTATTAATTCTGAGGCTTCATAATCACTTATGCCCTCTTGCTAGCAAAGATTTATAACAGAGGAGCCATATGACAATAATTCCACTATGTGATTAGAAAAAGCTGGGAGAAATAAGGCAGTATAACATTTTCCCTTGTAGTGGTATGTATACTGCCTTCACAGGAGGATTTTGCCAGAGTGATGCATGCAAGAGAAACAAAAGAATATTTATAGGCAGCTTAGGTTATTTTACATAGGGAATTGTGGGACAATGGAGTAGATTGTTCACTGACCAAAACCATCCTTTATGTAAATTTGCAAGTTCAGTACTCCTAACGCTTTTGTTTTTGTGATGCCCTTCTAATGTTTGTGCTTTAACAAAAACAGAGAGATGTAGCAATTAGAAACTGCAAGAAAGAGGAGTGAAACCACAAAGGCATAAAAAACTGAGTGAAAGAAAAATCTGAGCAGTAGGAAAAATTCTGGTTGGAAAATCTGAAATAAAAATGTTGCAACTGGAGACTTTGAATTAAAATTTTTTTTCTGTCACTCTGTTTCAGGAAATAAACCATTTTGAATACTGTTTTCTCTTCTTTTTGTCTCTTCAGTGATCATTATTGGAAGGGTCATTTTCTTTACAAAACCAAAAATTCCTGGATCTAAGGCCATATGAATCCCAGAAGGGAGACACCATGCCCTATTGTAATTTTGGAGAAGAATGAACAGCTGAGAAATTGAGTGAAGTTTTCAACACCTGCTGTACCATATTCCACATTTAAATTGTACTAAAATCCCCCAGTGTATATGTTACTCATAAAAATATTCAGCACTTTGAAAGGGGCACTGGGTCAGGGGGACTATTTAGTGAATTCTTATTACTCTGCATGAAATATTTATCTAATAACTAAAAACAAAAGAACATAGCTCATTCCGGTAGAAAGCAAACCACTGACAACTTGGTTGAGAAATTTATTGTGTTTTGATTGAATAGTCTGTGTGCCTATTTATTTTAAGAAAATATGTTTAATTATTGGAATTAGAACTAGAGTCAATAAAATGTTGCATTTTTCCCTTCTTAACAAAGTCTAGGGTTCACATTACTATATTAATCAGCAAATTGTCTATTGGAGATTCATTTAACTCTCAACAAAGACTCAATCTCCTTTCCCTTTGTTTTAGTCTGTTTTTGTGTTGCTATAACAGAACAACCTGAGACTGGGTAATTTATAAAGAGGTTTATTTGGCTTATGATTGTGGGACAGCTGCATCTGGCATGGGCCTCAGGCTGCTTCTACTCATGGCAGAAAGTGACAGGCAGCTGGAGGGTACAAGCAGATCACATGGTAAGAGGAAGCAAGAGAGAGAGAGAAGGTGCCAGGGTCTTTTTTAAGCAATGAGCTCTTGCAGAAACTAATAGAGCAAGAACTCACTCATTAATTCCCCCCACCCCCAGGGAAAGCATTAATCCATTCATGAGGGATCCGCCCACATGACTCAATCAGTTTCCAACACTGCCACATTGGGGATCAAATTTCCACATGAGTTTTGGAGGGAACAACACATCCAAACTCCATCACCCTTTATCAAAATTAAAATACTTTGATAACTTCACATTTTAGTAAGGGAGAAAACAATGTAAGCACAGTTACAAAAGATACATAATAAATGCAATAATTAGAGCATTGAGAAGAGAGTGTTCAGTTCTTTCTGGAGAACAATATAAACAAAGGTGTGGTGTTAGAAAAATAGGGTGGGGGGATTGAGCAATAATGGATTAGAATGTAGGAATTGAGGGAAATTAAAAGACTCAGAGGAAATAGAAAATTATAAAAATAATATAGAAATGACACTTTGTAGATGATGAAAAAATACTAAAATTGTGGAGTGTGCGCATAGCAGGGAGATGTCCAGCAGAAGAGATGGAAGCTCTGCAGAGACCACATGCCCTGTGGTGCTGGTGTGTGACCCAGCAGTCTGGCCCAGTGCATGCAGAGCAGAGAGACGTCCAGCAGGGGAGGCAGAAGCTCCACAGAGACCAAATGCCTTATGATGCTGGTGTGAGACCCAGAAGGTAGGCCTCACCACTGCCACTCGACCCCATCCCCAGCCTGGCTGAGTGCACGTGGAGCAGGGAGACATCCAGCAGGGGAGGTGGAGGCTCTGCAGAGACAACATGCCCTGCAGTGCCAGCACGTGACCCAGCAGGTAGGCCTTACCGCTGCCACCTGACTCCATCTCTGGCCTGGCCGAGTGTATGCTGACCAGAGGGGCGGCTTCCTGGACAGGCCCGAGACCTAAGGCAACCACACATACAAGGCACAAGTGGCCAAGTGAGCAGACACTGAGGAAGCCATACCAAATTGGCAACCCCAGCAGCATCCTAGCCAGACAATAGTGTCAAACCAGTGGACTGTGAATCCCCCAGACACAATAACTAAACATCAAAGGAAAGATACAAGAAATATGAAAAATCAAGAAAGTATGCCACCAAACGGTAATAACTCTCAAGCTCTAGATCCTATAGAACAAGAAGCCCTTGAAATGTCTGACACGAAATTTTGAGTGATAATTCTAAGAAAACTGAATGAGATACAAGAAAATTCAGCTAGACAACATGATAAAATGAGGAAAAGTATACAGGATACAAAAGAAGAAATGTACAAGGAAATCAATGCCCTGAAAAAGAATGTAGCAGACCTTGTCAAGCTGAAGAATTCATTCAATAAAATAAAAAACACAACAGAGACTTTAACCAGCAGGCTTGCAGAATCAGAGGAGAGAAATTCTGACCTGGAAGATGAGCTGTTTGAAATAACACAGGCAGACCAAAAAAAAAAAAAGAATTAGAAGCATTGAAGAAAATCAAAGAGAGATATCAGAAAACCTTAAGCGCTCAAACATCCGAATTATGGGTATTCGAGAAGGGGAAGAAAAAGTAGATTGCATTGAAAACATATTCAAATATATATACGTGAGACTCAAGATGGCAACAGGTCCGGAGCGGCCGTGCCAGGAGACAGCGCAACCCTGAGAAGTGTGCGCTGTGATACCAGAGTACTATTTGCATTTCCAAGAGCAACAAAAAACGAATAAATCTTTGAACAACTAACCTACAATGACAAAAAAAAGCAACTACAGATTCGGGGTTTTAGGGCCGTCACAAAAGAAGATTCCTGAGAGCGCCCAAGCCGCGCTGCGGGTTCGAGCGAGCATCCCGAGACAACAAAGGCCAAGTAAGTCGGCAGAGATGACACAGAAACGGAGTGGAAGGCGCCGGACCGGCCCAACTCTGTGAGCTCTGTGAGTCACCCCCAGTCCAGCCCCACTTGCGGGGCAGAAGCCCGTCTGGCTCCTGCCTGCTTGGCTCCCGCCTACCACACCAGGCTAGGCGCCGGCATCAGCGCTGCCTCCATTTTCTCGGGTGAGGGCAGAGACGGCTGGCTCGGATCAGCCAGGCTGGACCCCTTGGCTTGGCATGGCTCCTCACTGAGACGTGCCACTTGTGTACCTCGACGCGGGGTCACTCAGGGCCTGTGGACCAGCCTACAATCCCACTCCCACTCGTGGATCTCTGATGGGGCTGGTGGTGGGGGGAGCCCCCGGCCAGCGTTGGGAGGGCAGGGAAGGGGAGCCCGCCAAGATTTTCACTCCACCACACCCTGGGCTTCGGCCCCAGGTAAACTCCCTGTTTCCGGGAGGCACATACCATCTCTGTGGCCCTCAGTTTGGAAGAACCCCAAACTGATTTCTGGTTGGGAGAGGGGAGCCCGGAGCACTCTGGAGCTAGATTGAAGCTGCCGGAGAGTACTCTTGGAGGGCGCCCGGGTCTACTTGTGCTGGGGGGATGCAAAGAGGAACTGTGTGCTGTGGGACCCTCCCCTGAGGAGCTCACACCCTGGAGTTGGAGATAACTTTACTACACAGATAGCTGCAGCACCGGGAGGAAAGTGAGAGATCCAGAGGAGGCCTTATCCAGGGCCACAAAAGCACCCAAAACGTCCCTACCAGACACCTGAAACTCTTCCTGGGCAGGGTGGGGCAGGGCACAGCTTTGATGTCCCAGCTAATAGACGAGGATTGCAGAAGACACGCCTGAGCCCTGTACTGAGCGCACAGAGCGGGGAGGGGTCCGGCAAAAGGAGGCGGATTCTCAGAAAAAAAATTACACACCCTGTGGGCCCCCTTTGCAAGGCTCAACAGCCCCACCTACTGCACACAGAGTGGGAAAATGCCCCGATAGTGAGGTGGAGAACACACATACCTTGTGGGACTGGCAGGGCGGAATCCAGCAGCCTAGTAGACTCCAAGCTGACCAGAGAGGAGGCTTCCCACAGAGGTCCAAGACCTGAGTGAAACTCCCTGACAAAATGAACAAACACCCAAAAAGAGATA
>NW_007726846.1:547526-547755 GCF_000696425.1 Galeopterus variegatus
TTGCTTGTTGTAAGAACTTCAAAAAAAATTGTGGTTGTTATATCTTCCTCTCCGCCCCCCCTGGTTTTTTGTTGTTGTTGTTGTTTGTTTTTTTTGTGTGTGTGTGAGAGTGTGTGTGTGCGTGTGTGTGTGTGTGTGTGTATGTGTGTGAATTGATTCATTCACCTGTAGCTCCCTCCAATAAATGAAAACATGTGGTATTTCTTTTTCTCTGCCTGACTCGTTTCAC
>NW_007726847.1:0-6462 GCF_000696425.1 Galeopterus variegatus
GTTTGTAATTTATAAAATCTCAACTTGCCTCTCTGGAAAAATTCATCAGCATCTGAGACAAAAACAGAGGGTCTCGTGTAAGTAGGTGTATGCCTCATGTATGCAGGTGAGGGTACCGTGTTACTTGGCTTACACGGCACAGATGAATCTACATAAATCATGTATCTGTGTGTTCCTCCTTGTTCACACGATCATGTGTGCATGCTATGCACGTGTGTGCTCGTTTCTACGTGTGTGCAGTGTGCGTGATTATTCCTGGTGTCCACGTGGGAGGAGAAGTGAGCTTGTGTGTAGGCTTAGGTGTTGCCGTGGTTTGAATGTTTGACTCCTCCCAAACTCATGTTGAAACTTAATTGCCATATAACAGTGTTGAGAGGTGGGACCTTTGACAGGTGTTTAGGTCACGAGGGCTCTGCCTCATGAATGGACTAATGCTGTTATTGTGGGAGTGGGTCCACCCCTCTTGCTCGCCCTCTCTCGCCCTGGCATTGCCCTTTCTCCACGTGACACCTTCCACCGTGTTACAACACAGCAAGAAGGCCCTCACCAGGTGCCAGCCCCATGATCTTTGACTCCCCACCCCTCAGAACTGTGAGGAAATAGGTTTCTGTTCTTTAGAAATTACCTCGTCTCAGGCATTCTGTCATAGCAGCAGAAAACGGACTAAGACAGGCAGAGAGCAGCTGCTCCGGGCACATACCTGTCTTTGAACCCCCGGATGACCTTCTGGAGGAGGATGACTCTGTCAGTGATGGCCTTGTCCCGCTCCACCTCCAGCAGCATGTCATGGTGGTCCTAGGAGGCACAGCTCCTGAGCAGCATCCCACTGATGTCTCCTCCGGGGCACCAGCTCAGTCCCAGGCTGGGTATCTCTTCCTTCACAGGCTCCCAGGCCCAGTTAGGCCCCCTGGGGTGGCCTCCCACAGCCACCAGCACAGACAGGGGTTGTGGTGTTTCCCAAAGGAGAGCCACAAATGCAGCAGGAGGAACCTAATTTCACCGGATGGGGTCCATGGCCCCAACATGCACACACACTGGCTTCATCCCCATCACCGTCTCTGCCCCAGCCCCTGCTCTTCTAGATGTGCCCATCACATGGGCCCCTGACCTGGGCCAGGCCACTGTCATCTCTCCTGAATCTTAGCAGCAGTCTCCTAAGAAGAGGATTCCTGGCCTCCGTCAGTCTCCCTCTGGCCCGCTTTCACAAGCAGCCAGAGGGACCTTCCTACACACAAATCTGAAGGTGACCTTGCAGTGACACCCCACAGTTCCCAAGTCAAGCCTGGGCTCCTCACCCTGGCACTCAAGGCCCTCCTTGATCCAGACCTTTCCAGATTCTCCAGCCCTCTCTTCCCCTCACCCCTAAAGCCCCAATCCCTGCTCTGGTTGGACAAAAGCTCACTGCTTCATTCAATACACGTGAATAGAATGACTCGATGTGCCGGCACTTTGCTAAGAGCCGGGGGTGCCACAGTGAACTAGGTAGACATGGCCTGCCCTGGGGAATGTTAGAGTCTCACAGGGGAGCCACGTCCATCACATAACCATAGACACACATCACTCGCAGGCAGGGCCCTGCACAGAGGAGCTGCTCAGCCAAGGCTTTCTGAATGAATGAACGAATGAGCGTTGGATGTTCTGCTCTCAAAACTATGGCCGTTCCTGAAGAGCCCAGAGAGATGAGGACGGAGCAATGACGCGCCTCCGAGCTCTACGGCGCTAGGTGCCGTTGCACTTCCTGCCCTCCCTCCCTCGCCCATGCAGGGGCTGGCGTCAGACCGCCTCAGGCTTCCCAGCTGCCTGGCCTCGCAACTCGCTTCTCCTCTCTGAGCCTGTGAAATGGCCATAATAGCTCCTACCTCACAGGTCTGTCAGGAGAATTAAACAAGACCATGGACAAAAAGCCCCCACCCAGAGCCTGGCACACACAGCACACGTGCTTTCTAGCTGCCGGCTGTGGCGTGCACAGGCAGGAAACAGTCGACACATTTTTCCAATGAGAAAACCAGGGTCAGGGAGATGAAGGGACTGGCCCGAAGCCCTGAGGCCAGAGAGGGATTAGACTAGACCCCAGACTCCCTCTAGTCCCGGGCTGGTTCCTCCCTTCCTTCTGCCACCTGTCCTGGAATGTCCAGGCCCCATCCCCCATGCCAGAGGAAGGGCCCTGCCCTGTTACCAGGACAGCCAGAATGTAGTACAGCAGAAATGGAAATGGGGAAGCCGAGAGCTGGGAGCTCACACTGTCCCTGCCGCAACTGCCCTGCCACCACTGACTCCCCACAAGCTCTCCCAGGGCTGTGACTCCCCATGGCCCAGCTTTCTGCTTCCCTCCACAATGGCCCAGGTGGCTGTGGGAGCCGAGAGCTCCAGCTGCTGTGCTCAGGGTGGCCGAAACAGGCCTGGGCACTACAGAGCGATTTATGGCGGCACAATGCTCACCACAGCCCGGGACGAACCCTGCCTGGCAGGAAACCACAGGAAGGACCTAAAGATACACTCTGAACCCCCACCCCACAAGGCCCAACTCTTTTCACAGATGGGAAAATGAGGCTCAGAAACAGCCAGTGACTTGCCTACAGCCCCTGGGCAGACAACAACAGGGCCCGAATTTGAATCCAGGCCTCCCTTGCTGCAGACCTGACAGACAGCCCATCTCCAGCCTTGGGTGCTCTGATCCTGCTCCAGGTCTTAGGGGTCTCAAATACCATCCTCCCTTCCCTAGCGAGGAGGCCTTACCCCACCCACTGCAGGGCAGGAAGGGTCTGAAAGGACAAGCACTGCTGCAAGTTCCTCTGTAGCCACTTCCTAGGACCCAACCACACCGCGATGAGTGTCCACAGTCCCCCAAGGCAGCCCAGGGACAAAAGCCGTGCTCACCTTCAGAAAGATCTTAGTTTTGCCAATCTGCCAGTCATCGTGGGTGCCCAGCACAGCCTCAGCCATACGCTGGCATGTCCCCCGAAGATTGTCCTGGGGTGGGGAGAATACAAGCTGGGGAGCCTTGCCAGTGGGAAGGCGCCCTGAGTGTCCTTCCTGAGGCCGGGAGGCAGGGCTCTTGCTGCAGTTCTGCCCCTGACTGAATACGTGGGCCCTGCCTTCTCTGATCCTCATTTTTCTCCTTAGGTCATCAGTTTGTAAAACCCTCTGCCACATCTGACATCTAAGCCCCACGTGGCAGCCCTGGTCTTGTTCATTACACCACCATGTGTGAAGTTCACCCCAGCAGAGTGTGGCAATCAAAGCCCTCTGATGCATTCCACTGCCTGACCCACAATTTTCCCAGCCATACCTGAGGGGCCACACGGATGCCATGCCTGGCCCATTGTCCCGATGAGAAAACTATGGCTCTTGCCCGACCAGAGCTGGGGCCCTCCCCTCCTGCCATCTGTGCACCCAGCCCTGTACCTGCTTGTAGGCCGGCTTCACGCCCGGCAGCAGTACGCGGTACCGCTCCACAAACTCTACGAAGCTGTAGCGGATCGGGTAGCCGGCTCGGCGGATTCGGATGGTCTCCATCATCCCCGAGTACCGCAGCTGGCGCACGCACAGGTGCCGGTCGAATAGCTGCCAGGTACGGAGCCAAGGGCATTAGGGCTGAGGCTTTTGCTGGGAGGCTAGCCCTGCTCTTCTTTGACCAGCCCCAAAGGCCCGGAGAGGCCAAGGCCACACAGCACATGAGGAGCAAAGCCAGAACAGGAACCTGGATCTGCAGTTCAAACCCACACAGCAGCATGAAGTAAGGACCCTCAGAGTGGGGGAGCTGTGTGCTTTGGGAGCACAGAGGAGACATGGGGTTTCACGGAGGGAGTGGTTTTGCCAAGGTTGGAGGGGGGCGAGTATGTGCAAAGAGGTGAAAGCATGAAGGCACAGGACTTGTTGGGGGACTTTAGGGGACGGCAGAGGCTAGTTCAGACCATAGTTACAGCAGTGCAGGTGGTGGGTGCTTCCTACAATCCCAGGGAGCGCTCTTCACATTGCAGCCATTGAAGAATTAGTAATTCAGACAACTTTCTGGCTGCAGGTGATAGAGTGCCTTAAGGAAGAGGCACAATTTTCTAACTTAGACTTAAACAAAGTTGGCTTTTGTGATGGCCGCAGAGCAGGGCCAGCCCGCAGGTTCATGGAGCGGCTGGGGGAAGAAAGCAGAAGGCAGATGCCTGGCTGCGGGAGGCCTCGGAAGCCAGACTAGGGAGGCTGGCCTCATCCCATAGGTGACGGAGAGACCAGGCCAGGTTTGCATTGGAGAACATGTCACTGCAGTTGGGGGGTGAGGGGTGCCAAGACAGGAGGCAGGGGAGGCAGGAGACTAGTGAGGAGGTTGCTTCTTAGGTCCAGGCCACAGGTGCCAAGGTCTGGGCTGAGAGAAGGGTCCCAGAGATGGTAGCCAACTACCCTGGCTTCGGTCCCCCTGGAGCCCCACATTACAGGGAGAGCCCCCCAGAGCCCTCTGTGACCCTCAGGCCTCTAAAGGGGACAGGCCTTGCCCACTCTGGGGAATGTTTTCCTGGCAGGGACAGCAGGCGGGGACAGCATGTGCGGATGGTCAGCTTCCGCAGCCTGCTTCCTCTCCTCTGGCCACTTTCCCTGGCCTTCCTTCCCTCCCTGGACCCCCACTGGCCCCAGCTTCCCCAGCCTCACCCCGTCCTCTGGGTAAACAACACCTCCCAGATCCTGTGCTGGGGAAGCAGAGGGCTCGTGGTGAGGCGCAACCAGGCTCAAGCCCCTCAGCCTCCCCGAGCCCCGGTCCTACATCTCTGACTGGAGCCTCGGGGTCCCTCCTTCACAGGCTGTTTGTGGAGGTGAATGAGGCTGTGGACAGACAAGCTAGCCTGTCCTGTGCCCACAGAAAGGGCCCAACAAATGTCATTCAGAAGACTTAAAAGGAAGGACATCCCCAACCAGTCAGAGGAATCAGGGGAGGCCTCTGGGAAGAGGTGGTGGTTGAACTGGGCTGAAGGAGAGGGGTCTTTGAAAGGAGGGCCGCAGCAAGAACCACGGCTGCCACTTGCTGATTGCTTTCTAGATGCCAGGCAGTTTGCATGCATAATTACATGGACTGTCCCCAGGAGGTGGGTATGGTCATCGTGAGAGGAGTAAGTGACTTGTCTACAGTCGCCCAGCTCATAAGTGGTAGAGTCAGGATTTGAACTTGCGTCGGGCCCACCACAGAGTCTAGGCTCTTCCCAGTGTATCTGCTGCGTCCAGCAAATCAGGGACCTTGTTTCATACACCTCTCAGGTGCCCTGCCATTCTCCAAAGAGGACAAAGTCTCACATCATCCATCCTACCTTGTCCCAGCCTTGGCCCAGCCCTGACCTAGCCCCAACTCAGCCCCTCTATGGCACCCCCACCCCGGCCCCACCCACCCCTCCTGGCCAGAGTCGCTCACCATGGGCTTCTTGAACTCATTGGGCTTGATGCAGCGCACGAAGAAGGGCTGGCAGGCACCCAGCGTGCGCATCAGCAGCTCCAGCGACCGCTTGAACTGGCTGCTGAGTGTGGGCGAGCGCTTCCTGGTCTCGGCGCCCTGCAGGGACGGGCGGGTGTGGGATGGGAGGGCTGCGCCTGCCCCCTCCGGCCCTCCCAGCGCTGCCCGCCCCGGAGGGAAGCGGGAGGGGAGGTCAGCGGGGTCAGGGCCTGAGGACAGACGCATGCACTGGGTTTCCTGAGACCTCCCTGGTCTGGGCTGGAGCTTGGACCCCAGACACCTCCTCTGGGGAGCTTCCCAAGACCTCCAGAGGTATCACCTCCAGGTCAGGAGGAAATGAGCCCGGCAGGACTGGTGTGCTGTGTGACTGGGCAGGGCACAGCCCCTCTCTGAGTCTTGGTCCTGTCCTCCCCGTATAAATGGGTGGTCAGATGTAGTCATTTCAGGATACTGGGGTCACCTCTAGAGAAAGCAGCTAGACAAACCTAAATTCAAACCCTGGCCCACCACTTCCTAGTTGTGTGAACTTGGGCAGGTCACTAAAAGGTGCTGAGCCTCCTAAATGGGAATAATGGCATCTATCCACCTGACAGGGTCGTGGTGAGTGTCAGAGGTCAGGGTATGTTTCAGTAAACAACAAACTGGGAAACCATGGGGCAGAGGGAGGGAAGGGGAGGGGGGCTGCCTGTGACGTCTCCCCTCCTGTGGGATTAGCTGGGCAGCAGCATGCTGGGGGTGGGGCAGGGCAGACCTGGATAATCCTCCCAGGAAGGCACACAAGGAGCTGGCCTCCCCCAGCACCGTGTGGCACCAAGGCCCCCCAGGGGTTCTATGCTCCACCAGCCTACCCGGTGAGCTGGTCAGCAACCCCTCTGCACCTGCCTGTCCTGTTAGGGTCCCCACTCAGAATATTGTGAAATGAGGTGCGGAGTGCTGGGGGAAGACCTGAGCAGCAAACAGACAGGAAGCGAAATGTCTCCGACCAATGGAAAAGACACAGAAGCCCGGCTTACTCCGTTTGGATGTTATTGTTC
>NW_007726847.1:7292-8518 GCF_000696425.1 Galeopterus variegatus
TGTCTCCGACCAATGGAAAAGACACAGAAGCCCGGCTTACTCCGTTTGGATGTTATTGTTCCGGCCATTTGCATTTGAGTGAGAATTTCTTACTGGTGAATTTGATTATTATTGTGAGATTTTATCGTTTTATTTTTTCCTTTTTTCTTTTTAATCTATTTTTTTCTTAATTGACCCATGATAATCGTATATATGTATGGAGTACAATGTGATATTTGGGTACATTTGTACAGTATTGTAATAATCATATCAGGGTAATTAGCATATCCATCACCTCAAATATTTGTCACCTCTCTTTGTTGGAAACGTTCAAAATCCTCTCAATTAGCTACTTGAAGTTGTACAGTAATTGTTGACTGTAGACTCCCTATATTGCTATAGAACACTAGATCTTGTTCTTCCTCTCTCTACAGCTTTGTATCCATTGACCACCCTCTCCCCATCCCCCCTTACAGATTTTTATGTTTTTAGAGTTATAATCTCATCTGATATTCTGTAGTATCAAAGCTCAAGGGTGCAGGTGTAGATGCATGAGGTATTTGGGGGGAGGCAAAAGTGTTTAACCCACACTAAATTTAGACAGTATGCCACCAGACTGTCATGAGACTTGCCAAGAAAGAGCAAACACTTGCTCTTCTCAAATTTGCAGGGTTTTCCATTTTAGTTTTATTTGGAATATATTCTAGGATTGTGCCCAGGGAAGCTGGGGCGTATTTGCAATGGGGAAGGGTGATGGTCAGATCTGTGGCCCACAGGGCTGCTCCTGCATCTGATCCAGCAGCAGCGCTGGGTGGCCCCCCATTTGGAGGGGAATCTGTCCAGGCTGGGCTGTACCCAGCCCTTGGTAGAGCCCCTGCCAGGAGCAAGTGCACACACACACAGACACCCACAGCACGCACGTGCACACACACACAGAGCACATACACACACAGCACAGCACACACACACACACACACACAGCACAACATATACACATACATACACACACACACAGCACAGCATACATACACACACAGCACAACATACACACACACACACAGCACAACATACACACATCACAGCACAGCATATGCACATACACAGCATAGCACACACACACATACCACAGCTTACACACACACACTCCACAGCGCACACACACACACACACAGCATGGCATACATACACACACACAGCACAACATACACACACACACACAGCACAACATACACACATCACAGCACAGC
>NW_007726847.1:8824-26644 GCF_000696425.1 Galeopterus variegatus
AATTTGCAGGGTTTTCCATTTTAGTTTTATTTGGAATATATTCTAGGATTGTGCCCAGGGAAGCTGGGGCGTATTTGCAATGGGGAAGGGTGATGGTCAGATCTGTGGCCCACAGGGCTGCTCCTGCATCTGATCCAGCAACAGCGCTGGGTGGCCCCCTATTTGGAGGGGAATCTGTCCAGGCTGGGCTGTACCCAGCCCTTGGTAGAGCCCCTGCCAGGAGCAAGTGCACACACACACACACACCCACAGCACGCACGTGCACACACACAGAGCACATACACACACAGCACAGCACACACACACACACACAGCACAACATATACACATACACACACACACACAGCACAGCATACATACACACACAGCACAACATACACACATCACAGCACAGCATATGCACATACACAGCATAGCACACACACACATACCACAGCTTACACACACACACTCCACAGCACACACACACACACACAGCATGGCATACATACACACACACAGCACAACATACACACACACACAGCACAACATACACACATCATAGCACAGCATATGCACATACACAGCATAGCACACACACACATACCACAGCTTACACACACACACTCCACAGCTCACACACACACACACAGCATGGCATACATACACACACACAGCACAACATAGACATACGCAAACACCACAGCACACACGCACAAAGCACAGCGCGCGCGCACACACATAGCATGGCACGGCATACGCACACACACACACCCTTCTCTGTTTCCATCATCACACTGGAACTCCTCTCTGTCTGTCTTCCCTGCTGGGCTGTGCGCCCGGTGGGGCGGGCCGGGTCTGCCTTGTCCACTGCTGCACTGCCAGGGCCTGGCACAAGTAACAATCAACAACACTTCGCTCGGCTGGAGTTCAGTTGAACCGGTTCCTAGTGCTGCCCATGGGCTCACAGAAATCGTCCACCTTCCAACGGCTCAGGCCAGAAATTTAGGTACCGTGCTCAACACCTTTTCCCTCACATCCAATATAGCCGCATATCTTATTGGCTCTACCTGCAAAATTCTTCCAGTACCTGACCCCTTCTTACCACTGCCTCCACCACCAGCCTGGGCCCACACCAGCACCGCCCCCTCAGATCAGTGCAAGGACCTCCAGACTGGTGTCCCTGCTTTCTGTCCCTGCACTCCCCTGTCAACACAGCAGCCTGAGTGAGGCTGTAAAAACAGACCCAACTATGTCTCTTCCTGCTTGAGGCCCTCCAACCACTCCCCACTTCACTCTGCATGAAAGCCGAGGTCCTCACAGGCCCTCTGGTCTCTCCACCACCTGTTCACACCTCTTCACCCCGCCTAGGATGCTCCAAGCAGGCTTAGAAAGCACCTCAGGGCTTTGGCACTTGCTGTTCTCCCTCCAGAACGCAGGGCTCCTTATCAGCTTCATGAGGCCCTCCTGACCCTACTCGAAATCGCAGAGCCCCACACCACGTTCCTCCCCCCTTAATCTTTCTCCACACCGCGTATCACCATCTAATACGCTGTGTATTTTACCTATGGGTTAGCTTATAATAAGAGAGATTTTTCTGTTTTGACCACTGTCCAGGACCTAGGATGACCAATGTCTGGCATATACTGGGCACTCAGTAAATATTCGTAGATTGAATGAATGAATGGATGGCAGCCATGGAGCTGTGGGGTCTGCTCTCACGTCCCTGGCTATCTGGGTTTCTGATTTGGTTTTATTTCCTGATATTTGTTGTTTTTCGGGATAATCTGTGGATGTTTGGGGATGGGGTAAAGGTGGGAGAGAACAGCCCAGACTAAATGTTAAATGGCTCTGCCAGGGGCTCTGAGGAAGGGCACCTGAGCATGCCATGAAGGGGCTGGAGTCACAGGCTTCCACCCTGCCAAGAGCATTGCAATTGCCATCGAATAATCTGTGACTTAATGAAGTTACAAAATACTTTTTCTTTCCTAGAGATGATGCTTACAGAGACACACAGTACAATAAAAATTATTTTTTAAAAAAAGAAGAAAATCAATAAAATCTTTTTAGAAAAATCAGGGACTTGGAAAATCTCACTTTAGCCCTCACTTGCATGTGACCTTGGACAAGTCCCTGCATGTCCCTGAGACAGACCTGGGCTCAAATCCCTGTTGTGTCACAGCTGTGTGACCTCGAGCAGGCACCTTGGCCTCTCTGGGCCCCAGTTTCTTTACCTGCAAAGTGGGAGTAATATCAATTACTCACCGGTTGCTGAGGGAAGTGGCTGAGGTAATAAATGTGGATGCTTAGCTCACAGCCTGGCTCAAAAGAGGTGCCCAGTAGATGTAATCGATACCAAATTTGTCACCGTTGTATCCTAATTCTCTGCTTCTAAAACTCCCTAGGGACTGGGCCATTTCTGGAGACCCGAGGTGTCTGCGCTTGGATCTCTCACTCCCTCAGCAAATGAAGTTCCAGTCCCAGGGGAAGGAGCCTTAGAATTGGAAATGTCATGAAGGGTCCCCAGATGCCTCTGGAGGCTTTGAAAAGAGAGGAGAGAGAGAAAAGGGGTGGAAGATAGGGTTCAGCCAGGGTGTGCCTGAGACCAGGAGGAGTGGGTGGGCCTGGCTGAGTTGGGGGGCTGGGGAGCTGGGGGAGAAGAGGAAAGAGTGGGTGACAAGTGAAGGCCCAGGGCCACGCCCATCTCTCGCCAACGCTGCATCCCTCCCATACCGGGCTTTGGATGAAGCCTCTCCTGGGCACTGGTGCCTGGGAGCCCCCTCTCTGAGGGCAGCCCTGCGTGCACTCCACCAGCTGGCTGGGCTGAGGTGTTGGCCTGTGTGTATATGGTGGGGGATCCAGGGCCAATGCATGGGCAGAGAGGAGAGGCCACTGTCAGACTAGCTCCTTGCCTTTGCCATGCCGGTGCCCTGTTCTGCTGCCATGGAGTGTGTGGATTGTTCCAGAACTCTGTGAGGCACCGGGCAGCAGGGGGTGCCAGATACGCAGGAAGGAAGAGGGACTCAGCATTAGGCCAAATGTGGGAGGACATCAGTGTTAGGCAGGGAGGAAACTGACAGACGAGAAGAGAAAAGGGAGGCAAAAGGGGGCCCCAGTGCTAAGCTGCTGCTGAGGGTACCTAGCACCTTTGGGATCCAAAGCACCTTGGTAGGCACGACCGGAAGGTGGAGGTCAGGACACGCCAGGGATGGTGTTCCAGGTCTAAGGAGGCCCAGGGAATGATGATTCCTAGTGCCAGGTCCCCACCAGAATGCTGTGACTTGGGGTGAGTCACATCCCCTCTCCGAGCCTCAGCCCCTCATCTACCAAATGCAGAAAACACCACCTGCCCCTCCTGCTTTGCAAGGTTATCAGAGGATGTGACCCAGTCAAGTGCGCAGAAACGCTCTCCAGGGCCAGGTGGAGGGAGCAGGGACTGACGCCTCTGAGAGACTCAACAGGGGCAGAGGAGCTGGGGGCCTGGGTTCGAGTCCCCACTCTGCCCAGGCTCACTGGGTACCTTGGGCAAGTCTTGCTCCTCTTTCTGGACTCAGAGTTCTCCTTTAAGAAACTGAGATGCCTACAGCACACACAACTCGAGAAACAAAAACAAAAACCACTCCACAAACCACTCCACAAAAAAAAACACACTCCAAAAAAGAAGACCAAGCCCAGCCCTTCCCCAAGCGCCAGCACCTGCGGGCTGAGGCCCAAGCCCAGCCCAGGGCCGCTGAGGCCTCTCCCGCCATCCTCGGCCCCGGCTGGGCTCTTTTACCTTCACAGAAGCTGCTGACTGGCGGAGAGTGACCGATGAATAACCACAGAGAAACTACAATGGGAACCACAGTGTGGGTGAGATGGGGCGCAGAGGGGTGAGGAGGGCACCGTGGGCCAGAAACAGAGGGCAAAGTCACCAGGGAGAGAGGGAGAGCCACAGGGAGAGGTCCGGGGTACTGACAGCTCTACGATGGCCGGTGGTCCCAAGGGCAGGGGGCAGCGTGGACGGGCACCGAGGAGGTGGGGGTTCTACCCTCCCGTGCACCCTCAGGAAGCCATGGGCACAGGAGGAAAATATGGAGTAAAAAGGCATACCACCCTGCAGGAGAAAAGTCCACCAGACTACCTCATTAGGAAATCCTCCCGCCATCTGTCTAGGGTCAAGGCCTGGCGCAGGTATGCCCTTTGTGCCAGTGTCTCCGAATGCCCACGCCCATCCTGTATCCCGAGGCTGGACCTGCTCCCTTCGCCCTGCTCCCATTAACTGCGGGAGGTCCAGGGGGTGGACCCCGATGGGAAACTCAGTCCTGATCAGGCTCTGCTCTGTGACCTCCCACATGACCTTTCTCTGGGCCTTGCACCTTAGCCACAACCCCATCAGTACAAGAAGACCAGATGGGAGGATCTCAGAGGCCCCTGCAGGCCCCTCCTGAAACTACAGCAAAGCTCTGTCACCACTCTGTGGCCAGAGGGCCTCAGCTGAAGCTGTTGGACAAGGGTGGGGCCTAGACCCAAGCATGGCTTCAGGGAGCCCTTCCCGCCCAGTGGAAGCCTGCCAGCCTTACCATGGCGACGTCAGCCTGGAAGATCTGCTTGATGAACTTGTTCCTGGAGGAGTGGACCAACTGGATGATGTCACCATGCAGGGTGTCCCGGTTCTTCTCCAGGAAGCCTAGAGCAGCAAAGAGCAGTCACACCTGCCAGACAGCTCTGGCAGCCCCCACCTGACGAAACTCAAGCCTTCCCCAAATCCACGATGTCTGAGCCAGGAGGACATTCAAAATTCACCTAGTCCAACCACATCCATTTCACAGTGGGGGACACTGGGCCCTGGACAGGACAGGACAGCAGCTTGCCCAAGATCACAGAGAAAGTGAGGAGCTGTTTCCCTTACCACATGGCCCCCTCTTCCAGGCCTGTTCAAGAAAGGCAGGAGGTCTTGGTCCCCAGGAGAGAGTGAGGCCACCTTCCTGACTGAACCACCCCAAAGCCACCATGAGTCTTTTGAATGAAAGTGTCAAAAGCCTTTGTTAAGTAAGTGTGTCACCTGGGAGAGAACGCATGCTGATCCAGTATAAGCTAATAGTAAAGGAATTGATTAAAATGAACTTGTATCTGGACAGTACATTACATTTTACAAAGTGTCCTCACAGCTCCCCCTGTATATGTGGGATGGACAGGGATTATCTTCTTCATCCCACAGTGGGGGAAACTGAGGCTCAGAGAAGCTAAGTGTGTTGTCTAACATCACACAGCAAGCCACAGGCAGAGTTAAGACTCGCACCCAGGAGCCCTGGAGCCAGCGCCACATGGACCCCAGAGGGTGCTGCCATTCCAGGGACTGAGGAGTTAGGAACTGGTTAATGGGGTTTTTGCTAGATGAGGCAGGAGATGTGTTGTCCAAGGGCTGGGATGCCTGAGAGGGGTGCCACTGCAGAGAAGTGGGACTTAGGCTGCCCCTAGATTATAGATGGCATAGAGACCCAGTGCCAGGCTGCTTACCAGGTGTCTGGGCACACAGCAATGGAAGAGTGAGCTTTGGAGTTAGGGCAGAATTGTAGGGCTCACATAAAGCTCTATGCCAGACTTACTCTGTGACCCGGGAAGGGCCTCAGTCCCCTCATCTGCTGGATGGGAGGATAATACCCATCACTGCAGCATGGCTCACTGATACATTACTGACGCCTGGACCAATCCAACAAGGGAGTATGAGCCTGATGGCTCCTGGCTCGCTTGTTTTGAACTTCATTGGCCTTTGAACTATGGGTGGGACACTTTGGGGCTGAACCGCAGGAACTCTATGTCGATACACCCCACAACTGATGCCAATTCAAGGTCGGCCCTTTACACCAGGGTAGGAGGGATGGGGTTGGCAAGGACAGTCTAGTCATTTGAGAGACTTGTAAGAATTCCAAGTGAGATAAACCTGTGTTCTCACCTCTCTTAACTTCTAGCTTTAAAATGAACCCTTGCATGTCCCAGGAGAAAAGAAGATGTGTCCCCTTCAAAGCTTGCATTCAGACTTGTTGCTGAGAGTCTTGGTGTCTAACTGGGCTGGTTCTAGGCCTGGCTTTGTGCCTAACAGGCTACATCATGTCATTGTAAGGACAGAGACAAACACCCCAGCCTCAGTTACCCCAAAAGAGCATTGAGCCCACCTAAAAGAACTGGAAGCAGGGACTCAAACAGATACTTGCACACCAGTGTTCACAACAGCATTATTCACAACAGCCAAAAGGTGGAAACAACCCAACATCCATGAACTGATGAATGGATAAGCAAAGCGTGGTGTATCCATATACCGGAATATTATTCAGCCATAAAAATGGAGAAAGTTGACACATGCTAAAGCATGGATGAACCTTGAAGACATTATGCTAAGTGAAATAAGCCAGGCGCAAAAGGACAAATACTGTGTGATTCCACTTATACAAGGTACCTAGAGTAGTCAAATTCATAGAGGCAGGAAGCAGAATAGAGGCCATGAGGGGCTGGGGGTCAGAAAGGAAGGGAGTGATTGCTTAACAGGTACAGAGCTCCTGTTCTGGATGATGAAAAGGCTTTGGAACTAAATGGCAGTGATGGCTGCACGACACTGTGATCATACTTAATGCCACTGAATTATACTCTTAAAAATGGCTAAAATGGTAAATTCGATGTTATATTATACAGTCTCTGTGTCCATGGGTTCCAGTATCCATGGATTCGACCAACTGCGAATGAAAAATATTCATGACAAAAAAGGATGGTTTCATCTATACTGACCACGTACAGAATTTTTTCTTGTTATTATTCCCTAAATGACACAGTATAACCACGATTTACATAGCATTTGCATTGCATTACATGCTGTAAGTAATCTAGAGATGATTTAAAGTAGATGGGAGGATGTATGCAGGTTGTATGCAAATACCATGCCATTCTGTATCGGGGATTAGAGCATCCGCAGGTTGTGGTATCTGCAGGGAGTCCTGGAACCAACCCCCCATGGATACACATTATAAAATAATATACAATTTTAAAAATCTTTAAAAATCACCAAAAATCTGGAACAACAACAAAAAATAGAGCATTGAGCCCAGTGTTCCTAAGGCCCCTTCCCTCTCTGTATCCCAGGACCCCAATGTCTTTCTCCCTCTGGGGAAGGGGAAGGGAGAGGGCACAAGCAAAGGGAGACAGACGCCCGCCAGCCCACCGGTACCTTGGGTCTCATAATAGACAATGCCTGCAAAGTGGTTGATCCCAAACTGGGTCTCATGGTTGTTCTTGGGGGGAATGTAGTTCGCATTGAGTTTGTGCTGGGAGTTCAGCTTGTGCAACATGGTGGTGTCCGTGCCCTGTGGGAATAAAGGGGCAGCTGCCCAGCCCACCCTCCACGCCCCTCCCACTCTCCACCAGGCCCTGCTGCCTCTCCTGCCCAGGTTTTCCATCCCTTTTCTGTCTATCTCAAGACTTCCCCTCCGTTTATTTATACCCCCCACACAGGAGCGCTCTGGGCCTTCATTTCCCCATCTGTTAAATGGGTGAACTGAAACTAAACCTTGAAAGTACATTTCAGTTTTAAAAATCTATTTCCCATGATTTTAATCACGGGACCATTTAAATCATGGGACCAATCCCTCTCCCCCACTCTAAGACATATTCTGTGTCTTGAGCACCTATTCTATGCCAACTGTGTGCTTAGATCTTCATTGTCTGGTTCAGGACCCAGTGGACTGTAGGTGATTCCCAAATGTCAGGTGAATGCACTGGATTGGAGCCACCCTGAGAGGTGGGTTTCATTAGTCTCATTTTGCAGATGAGGAAAGCTGAGGCTCTGAGTGGGGAAGGGACCTTCTCTCCCCCAGCCTGTGGGTGGCAGCGGCAGGATCCTGCCCTGCTGCACAACCACCTTGGGGAACTTGCTCTCCTCGTCGATGAGGGAGATGATGTTCATGGGCTTGTTGGCGATCATGTCCAGGGCGTCCTGGTTGTCGGTGAACTCGATGTGCAGCCAGTCGATGCTCTCCAGGTCATACTCCTCCTGCTCCAGCTTGAACACGTGCCGCACGAAGAACTGCTGCAGGTGCTCGTTGGCGAAGTTGATGCACAGCTGCTCGAAGCTGCGGGGGCAACAGGGATGGGGTAGGGGTGTTGCTCAGGAGCTGGCTCTGCCTCCACCTGCAGCATGACCTGCAGCAAGCGCTCCCATCATGCGCTGTCCAACCTCTGAGGTGGGCAGGATTGTCAAGTGCAGCACCCTTGTGTACAAAGGAGGCCCAGCAAGGCGAAGGGCTTGACCAAGATCACTTGGTGAGTCAGAAGTAGAGTTAAAGCTAGAACCCCGGGCTCAGCACCCCCATTTCAGGGCCCTTTTCCCTGCATGACTAAGCCATGTGGGGAGGGCTGGGGCTGAGGGACAGGCACTCAGACCCCTGGCAGAGCACCTGGGAGAGGAATAGCCAAGATGCTGGGAGGTGGACCATAAAGAGACATCAGAAGTGTCAATGCGGGCCGGCCCGGTGGTGCACTGCTACAGTGCGCTGCTTGGGAAGCGCGGCGGCGCTCCCGCTCGAGGGTTCAGATCCCACATACAGACCAGTTCCCGCTCACTGGCTGAGCGAGGCGCGGGGGCAACGCCGAGGGTTGCGATCCCGTTGCCGGTCCCCGGTCCGGTACGGGGGCAACACTGAGGGTTGCGATCCGTTGCCGGACACGGAAAAAGACAAAAAAAAAAAGTGTCAATGGGAGGCGGGGAGGGCTGGCATGATTTGGCAGGCAGAGCCTTGACCTGACAGAACTGAGCTGTAGACACAGCCTTGTGCTTTCAAGGTGGGTATCTTGGTGGTGGGGAAGGGCTCTGAGACATCTGAACACTACAGGAATTGAAGTGACTTTGTAGGGCCATGCAGCTAGGGAGGGGACAGGGCTGGCTGTCTCCAGCCCCAAGATCCACCCATGCCCGTTCTACCCATCAGCCCCTTACACAGTGCATAAGAGGTGTAGGACCCCAAGGGTGGCTGAGACCCTGATGCTTAAGCTTGACTCAGGCCTGGCCTCACCTGGTTCAAGGCACCTTGCAGTTTGGACACTGGGCAGATCAGCAGTGGCCAGTGGGGCCTGGAGAACAGAGGCTGCCTCCCCAAGTGTCCAGGATGGGGTAAGAACCTCCCCACCACCCCTGCTGTACTCAGCTGACCCTGGGGAGGGGAGGGAAGAAAGCAGGGAGGGCCCACCAGATGACCAAAGTCAAATTTTCCAACAGGCTGGCAGAGTATGCTTGAGGCCAACCAAATGTGGTTTAAAGGCAGAGATATGACATTTCTTATGTCCATGTTGTGGAAGGAAATCCCCACAGAGCACAGCCCCATGTAGCACCTGTTCACAGCAAAGTTCTCGAATCCGAAGATGTCCAGGAGGCCGATGGACCGGCGAGAGGTCTTCACTTCCTGGGAGGGAGGCTTGTAAATTGCTGCGTTGATCTTGTCCACGATCCACACGAAGAGCCGCCCATAGATCCCCTGAAAGGCGGCCACATCAGCCACCTGGGCCCCGCCACACCCCGCCACAGCAACAGGCCAGGCTCCTGGACCCTCTGTGGCCTCGCCCCAGCCCCTTCCATGGAACAGCTTGCTGTTTGGAACCCTCAAGCCTTTATTCAAGCTGCTCCTTCTGCCTGGAGCGCCCTTTCCTGCTTGAACAATTCCTACATGTGACCCAAACTCTATTGAGATATCAGCTCCTCTGAGAACCCTTCCCTGCCCGTGCAGGTGGGGAAGGAGCCCTCTTTTGGGTTCCCATCTCTCTGTCTGTCTGTCTCTCTCATCAGCTCTGAATATCTCCAAGGTCTCAGTGACCAGCACCGGGCCTGGTGGGGTTTGGGGGATGCCGCTGGTGAGGAAGGGCTCAATGAATGGCAAATGTGTGACCCAGCCCCTCTTCTGTGTCTTCTGTGGAGAGGCCAAAGAGGGTGTCCCCTGGCTGGGAACAGCACCAGCTGATCAAAGCAGGCCAAGGGTTGAGGGCCTACGGGAACCAGAGCTGAGAGGGCCCTGGTGAGCACTGCCAGTGCCCAGTCCCTTGTGGGATGAATAAATGCCTGGGGCTCAGAAGAAGGAAGATTTTGGCCCAGGTCCAGGAGAGAGCCAGTGGCCAGAGCCTGGGTCAGACCCCAGGGCAGGCGGGGGTCAAGGCCCAGATGGCGCCCAGCTCTGTGGACTCCTGGGCATCTGCCCATCAACAGCCAACCTCCTGAGCGGTGGGGAGAGTAGGTGGCCACTCCACACACAGCCCACCTTGACGAAGGCGTCCCGCACGTCCAGCGCCTGCTCCCTGCTGAGCGGGGTGGACACTGTCTCCCCACGGGTGATGAGGGTGCGGCTCGTCAGGCAGCTCATCAGGTCTGGGGAGTTCACCTGGTGCAGATGACACCCAGGTGCTCACCCGGCCACCCACCTGCCACCTGCCAGCCTGTCCCTTCCTCCACCCACACCTAGACCCTCCCTCCTAACCTTCTACCCAGGCCTGGCTGGGACTGTTCCTTTCACTGAGAATGTGCTTCCTTGTGACCCCACTGCCACGTCCTCCCCAACCATCGAAGCCCACCCAAAGGCTGCCTGGAAAGAATTTCTCCCTCCTTGACAACCCCCTCACCCTCCCAACCCCAGCATGTTACCTGTCCCTTCTAGGGCCAGCCCTGGCTCTGGCTTTATTCATCCCAGTTTCCCAACCCAGGGCAGAGCCTAGTGTTTTCTAAAAGGCTGACAGACAGACTCAATGAATTGACTCAAGGACACCAGTGCCCTTTACCCAGGTGCAGAGACTAAGCTCAGCCCAGAGCGTGGGAATGACTCAACCAGGTCACCCCACCATCCCAGGGGCAGCTGGGCTGGGATGGGCTAGTGAGGCTCCCAGGCTCTGGGATCTGCTCCTCAGAGAACTGTGCCCAGCACAGGTGGTTTTCAACACTGAACAAAACTCTCCCAAACAGGGGGACCCTGCCACCTGGTTCCCACAACCCAGCCCCCACTGAGCTTGAGATAAACACTATCTTCAGAGGGACAGAAGCAGAGGTGGGGGAAGAAGTCCAGGCACTGACCTCAAGCAGGGATGCGGCTGTGGCTAGTGATGGGGACAGAAGGACCTCACAGGCATCCAGGTTTTCAAATGTGCGGGCTGTCGGCGGCAAGGGGTGGGGCATCAGGGCAGGGAGGGTGGGCACAGGGACAGTCCTAGGAGCACCGGGCTGCCATGCCCACTCTCAGGGGGCCTGCCATGTCCGCAGAGGGCAACGACACCATGATTAAATGCTTCTCTGGGTCGATATACGAGTATGTTTGATTAATATTCTCATCACGAGCCTGTCGGCACCATGAGGGTAGGGACCATGGATGTGGAGCACCAGCACCATGCCTGGCATCCCAGTAGCAGACACTGGCCAGCTGTGCCTCTCTCTCCCGACCTCCACTCCCAGCCTCACAGAGCTCTTGGCGGCAGCTCTGGTTCCTATGAGACCGGCTTCGTGAACCTACCCTTCCCCAAACATTCCCTGCTCTCTCAGGCCGCAGGACCTCCGCACAAGCTCTTTCCTCTGCCTGATGCACCCCCTTTCCATGTCTTAGTCTTTTATGACTCACTAGACTATGATTTTCTTAGCTTTACGATCATTTATTCACTGAGAAAATTTCCCAGAGCTCCCACGCTGCCCAGAGCCCACGGTGGGCACCAGGGGCAAGAGCAGTGTGGGACCTGGTGCTTGCCTTAGGGGACCACCTCCCAACCTGCCACATAGGAGGTGTCCGGGGAATGTTAGGTGAGTGAACACGTTCCCTTCCCTAGCCTTCTGCCCTCAGAAGATGGTTATTCAGTCACTCAGATCTTAGTATGAATTAGTTCAGGGATTTACCCTCTCTCTAAGACATCCGACCTTCAGTTTGGAAGGGCCCAGAGCAACTCTCAATATACTTTATCTGTACATCTCTACGGTGGAACCTCAGCACAGTGACACCACACTTGAGGATTATTTCAAGCTAGCAGACCTGCTTGAATCTACCCGCAGGTGAGTTCTCCCAGCTTCCATCCCAGAGAGGGTCCATGCTGGGGGGCACGGGTGTGTGTGCTGTGCCACCTCACCCTCATACTGCAGGTTGCCCAGGTGCAGGATGGCGGCCAGGAGCTTCGAGATCTCCCAGTTCTCGGTGTCGGTGAACATGAGCACCTTCATGGCTGAGCGGATGTTGGCGTACTCCTGGCTGTCCACCCGGCCCTCACAGGTTATGCAGTTCCCCTGGTGGCAGCGTGGGAGACAGGGTGCAGGATCACCTGCCTGGCAGTCACAGCACCAAGACCCTACCACGCTCTCCTCAGCTCCCCAGGGACACCCACTCTCAGGGACTTAACCCCTCACCAGGTGCAGCCTGGTGTGGACGGAGGACGGGAAACTGCAGACAGGCAAGGCATCAACAGGGGGTCTGTCCCATTGTGTGTGTGTCTACGAAACCTGTGTCTGGGTGTGTGTGTGTGTGTGTCCAAATGTGCCATTCGGCTCCAGGAAGGGTCCAGGAAGGCTGTCACACCTACAACACACACACACACACACACACACACACACACACACACACACACACACACTACACACCCATCATGTGCCAGAGTCCACACTTGTGTCCAGCCCAGCCCAGGCAACCAGACATGGGCTCTCCCAGAGCTAAGGAAGTGTGCTACCCAAGCCAGCCTGTCCTGTACATGGCCCCAAGAGCCTCCACCCTGTGCTTGGTGGCAGCAATGGCCCAGGGCCCACTTCTCCTTGGTGTCCAGACAGCAACAAGAGGCTGGGACCCTGGGACAAGTGAGCCTTTGAGGCTGAGACCCCAGCAGCCCACTCCCTACAATCCTGGGATGGGCATCCCCTCCCCAGGGTGCCTGCCTGGGCCTCACCATGGCCAGGTAGTTGTAGTCGGTGGCCTGGCCCAGGCCCAGCTTCTTCTTCTGATCCTCGCTCATGCCCTCCAGCATGCAGTAGAATACGTGGTAATTTCTTTCATCGGGGGCCTGAAAATGTGGGCACAGGTGTCGGGGGCATGGGGAGGAGGGTGGGCAGAGGCCATCAGGAACCACAGAGGTCCGTGTGGTTGGGAAGATTGTGAACATAGCTTTCCACTCTAACAAATGGCTTTCATGCAGAAGCCCAGTCAGTGGGTTTCATGGTGGGGTTTCAGGCACCAAGGCAAGCAGGCAGCAGCAAGGGAGGTGAGGGACACCTGGACTATACAGTGTGTGCCCACCCATCCCTGAGGCTGGGGTCCTGGGCAGCTGCAGCTCTGCCCCAAGGGAAAAATGTCTACACTCGCATCCCTGGGGCTCAAGCCCACCTGGCGACAGACGCGTGACTTCTCCAGCAGATACTGCTCAATCCTGGCGCCCTCGATGGCTCCTCGCTTGTTGAAGTGGATGTCAATGTACTTCCCAAAGCGGCTCGAGTTGTCATTGCGGATGGTCTTGGCATTCCCGAATGCTACAAGGTGGCTCGAGGGTCACCGGCAAAGCCAGCCCCCACCCAGCTGCCCAGTCCCACCCTCAGAGCCCCGGCCCGACCTTCCAGGATGGGGGTGGCTTCCAGGACCTGCTGCTCGATCCACGAGTGCTGCCCACTGATGGCCGCCAGGAACTGTAGGATCAGCTTTGTGCTCTCCGTCTTCCCTGCCCCAGACTCCCCACTGCAGAGGGAGTAGCAGGACGTGTCACAGCCCACAATGACCCCTTGCCCATCCGGCCCTTAGCCTAGGCTGCCCCCACCCACCAGCTCCCTCATTTGTAACATGAGCTGACGATACGGACCTTCCAGGGCCAGGGAAGGGTAAAGGAGCTCAGTACCCGGCCACACGTGAAAGTTACTTTTTTCCCCTCCATTCAGACACACACACCCCTCCACCCATACTTGCCATAGAGCATGGCACATATTAGAGGCTCAGCCAACGCTTTGTCCTTTTATCCTCTGCCCAAGAGAAAACAGGAGCCCAAGATTCCAACTGACCATAACTTAACAGAAGCCATCAGTAAACAAGGTTGGCCTCAAAAGCTAACATGAGTTTTGGTGGCATTAATAGAGACATAAGACCTGGGAAAGGGAAGGAGATTCTCTACATCATGGCACAGCATGGAGCGCATAGGCCCTGGTTCCTGAGAAGTTTCACGGCATTTCCAACAGTGCAGGCAATCTCTGGAGGCATTAGCAGGAGTGCAGAGCTGGAGCTCTAGGTGCTAAGCCTGGAGCTCCATGCAGGTGCCGGGGCGCTCACCTGATGATGCAGCACTGGTCACGGCTGTTGCGTTTCATGTTGAAGTAGCAATTGTCAGCAATGGCAAAGATGTGGGGGGGCATCTCCCCAATCTTCTTGTTGGTATACTGGCGGATGTGCTCTGGCGAGTAGATGGAGAGCAGCTGGTAGGGGTTCACAGCCACCAGGATGGAGCCCGTGTACGTCTGTGGGCAACAAGGGAGGGGGAGCTCACTACTTCCCGTGTAGGAGGCTCTGACTTTAGAAAGCTCTCAGGCTCTGCTCTGCTCTGTCCCTCCAGAAGGAGGAACTTTGGCTTTGGAGTCACATGAGTGGACCTGAGGTCAGAATCTTGCCTCCTTAGGAGCCGGGACAGGGCCTTCAGACCAGCAGTGGGTCTGGCTCCAAGCAGGTGCTCAGCGACACTTGATGAAGGGAGGCGGGAAGTGGGGAGAGGAGGGAGGGTCTCTAGGCCTCGATTTCTTTATCTTTATCTGTAAAATGGGTATGATATAATTGTTTATGAAGATTAAAGGAGACGGTACATTTTAAAATTCGTTAACACACAGCAGGCACTCTTCAAATATTGGCTCCCACTTTGCCTCTGAGTGCTGAATCTCAAATTTTTGGAGCAAAATTCATAAAGTGGACCATGTCCCAGAGGGGAGACCGGCTTGATGAGGGAGGAAGGAGTGGGAACCAAGCCATAAAGAGCTGAAGTGGCCCGTGGGGCAGGGGGGAGTACATGGCTTGGGGGCTGGGTGGGCCCCAGTCTCTGCAGCACCACCCCAGAGCAGAGGGGGCTGCTGTGCTCTGGGGGATGGAGCCCTTCCAGCCATCCTGGACCTAGTAGGCATGGGGCCAGAGGCACTTCACATAGCCTTCTGGGGCTTTCTCTACTTGGGCTCCTCTGTGAGGGCCCAGGTTGGCTGTCCATGGGCAAGACTTCCTGTTGTGGGCTTGGGGCCCAACCACACAGGGGACAACACGGCCTGGCCCTCCAGTGCTTACCAGGGCAGCATAGGCACCCAGAGATTACTTCTCCCTCCTCCCACCCACCCCCGCAGCTTGAAAAGGTCAGGACCAGCCTGTAATTGGTGATGGATGTGTAGACATCTGGGGCCTGGACAGGGCAAAGAAAGATGTGACCACACAGGGGAGGTGACAGCCCCACCCATCCCCTGCCACCCAGGGCTCGGTGCATCACACCAGAGCTACAGCCATGCCCCAGAGGTCTCAGCCCAATGTGGCCATGCAGGGAAATGCAGCTGCAGGCACCAAATGCCTGGGGAAGTGCCCGCCTGCCTGGGCCAGGCCAGGCTGTGCAAAGCAGGAGACCAGGAGTCCTGACCAGGTGCCGCCCTTCTCTGGGCCCAGCAGGACTTTCCTTTCCCATCCAAGTCTCTTCCTCCAAACAGCTCATGGCCAGAAGCAGCTGGGACTCACTGTGCCTCAACAGCCCAAGCAAGGAGAGGCAGAGTGGGGCAGGGGAAGCAGCTCCAGGGGAGTGGCGGGGCCAAGCAAACAAGCGACGAAGCTATGAAGCTCTGCGCCACACTCACCCGCCCTCCGCAGCTGGTCTGAGGTGCAAAGTGTGGAGCAGGAGAAAAGGAGCTGGTCAGTGGGGAAGCGGGCATGAGGGCGACCTCCACAAACAACACCACACGGGCCCTGGGTTGAGCTACCTTCTCAGATCAGGACCTGCTGACCCCCAGCCCACCAGGCCCTGCCCCAGGACCCCTCAGCCTCCATCCCTTACAGCTCAGCCCTGCCCAGCGTGGGAACCATTGGGTGGGAACCCGTGCCAGACCGTGAATCAGCCATGAGAAATGTCCTTTGGCAAACCTCAGTTTGCTCGTCTGTAAAACGGAGTGGTTGGCACCCACCTCCCAGGGCTGTTGTTAAGACAAAAGGGCAAGGACATAACCTTTGCCAGATGCCTGTATGTGAGCGCCACTGCCTTTCCTTTCTTCTTAATACTTGCTTAGTAACGTGATGCTCAGCCATCTGGCCCGTGATCACTGCGTGCCACGAGGCAGACTCCATGCAGTCATCAACCACCCTCTACTGAGACCCTAGGGAAGCCGGAGCTGTGGGAGCTCGGATGGAGGCACCTGGATTCCTCGATCTGAGGGGTGTTGGGAGCAGGAGAGGCAGAGGGCTGGCCAGTGGGCAGGTGCACAGAGGCATGAAAAGGCATGACATTTGAGAGGTCTGCTAGAGAAAGGTCACCCTGGCCACCGTGGGAGGATGAATGGTGGTCACCGAGGCTGGAGGCAGAGACACTATCTCAGACTAATGAACCAGCCTACAGGAGGAGGTCAGAGCCAAGTGCAGAGCAGGGGCAGTGCCAGAGAGGGACATAGGGGCTGCCGAGACACCATGAGAAACCTCCCAGGGGCTGCGGCCGTAGCCAGACCCTCTTTTCCCACCCACATCTCTGTCCACTCTGCCTGCAGCCCAGAGGGCCCTCTTGAGCATGAGACTCATCAGCCCTCATCCCCTGGACACCCCCACTTGATGTCCACCAACATGTCCAAACCAGAGTTCACCTCCCCTCCCCCTCAGCCTTCCCAAATCACCAACAGAGCCACCACCGTCCTTCACGCAGGGCAAAGACCTGGGAGGCCTGCGACGCCTCCCTCTCCTCCCCCTCCCCCACTTCTTCCATCTGCATGGCCACCTTCCTGGCCCGGGGACTATCACTTCTCAGCAGACCATTGCGGGAGCCTCCCCATGGGGCTCCCAGACACACACTTGCCCCTACAATCAATCGTTCACTTGGAGCCAGGGTGGGCTTTTAAAAAATCTGACCATGGCATCCCCTGCTGAAAACCCTCCAGCAGTTTCCCGCAGCCCCCCCCCCCCCCACCTTGGCCCCGCCGCCCGCCCTTGCCAGCCTCGTCCCCAGCTGGACCCCCGGACGGGTCGCACTTACCCACGCCCCTTCACCCAGTTAATTCCTTCTCATCCACGCCAAGATGACACCTCCTCCAGGAAGCCAGGCACCCCCCCGTGGGATCCATCCCACCCCACACGGTCCCCTTCAGTTCGCTCGCCTGACTCCTCTCTAGTCCTGGTTCAAGGCCTCTGTCCCCCAGGGCCTGGCACCATGCACAGTACGCAGGACATGCTCAGCAATGTTTGCTGAGTGACTAAATTGATGGGTGGAGAAGGTATCGCGTGGACAGCATTACCTGCTGTCCACAGGAACTAGCAGGGAAGGGAGCTAGGGACAGGCCTGTCAGCACCACCAAGGCAGCCCTATCCACTCTGATGGGAGGGTGGCCTGGGATGTGGCAAGTGGACAAAGCACAGAACAGTGTGAGGAGTGAAGCTACCTTCTGTGTAGAAAAAATTATATATACAAGTATATATAAAAATGTATATTATAGGGCCGGCCCCGTGGCTCACTCGGGAGAGTGTGGTGCTGGTAGCACCGAGGCCCCGGGTTCGGATCCCATATAGGGATGGCCGGTTCGCGCACTGGCTGAGCGTGGTGCAGACAACACCGTGCCGAGGGTTGCGATCCCCTTACTGGTCAAAAAAAAAAAAAAAAAAAATATATATATATATATATATATATATT
>NW_007726847.1:27615-106353 GCF_000696425.1 Galeopterus variegatus
CTGGTCAAAAAAAAAAAAAAAAAAAATATATATATATATATATATATATATCTTTCTCTTAGAGGATGGATAAGAAATTATTAGCAGTGGTTCTGTCTATGGTAGGAGGAAAACTTTCCACTTTGAAGCACATATACCCATTTCAAAATAAATAATAAAAACGAGGCCTCTTTCCTCACTGAGGAGGGCCCTCCCAGCAAGCAGCATGGACAAACCAACTGCCAGGAAGATCCCTGCTGGGCACAGGACCCTGTGGCTTCTGCTCCGTCACTCCTCAACTCCTCAGAAGGCCACAGAGGTGTGCTCATATCCCCCCTTTTCAGACAGGAGAACTGGGCCTCCAAGAACAGGAGGCACTTGCCAAGGGACTACCCAGCAGATAAGCAGGAGTGGGATGAATGGGGGGACCCTGGCACCAGACTGTAGCCCAGTGGGCGCTGGCCTCTCCACTGGGCTTCCCCAAACCCTAGGAATGCACTGTGGGGCCTGTGGAGCTGGGAGTGGGGATGGTGGGAAGAGAACGTGGCCCTCTCTAGGCCTCAGTGCCCATCAGTCCTCTGAGGTCCTGGCATTGTTCCCTGAGCCCTCCTTGTCCCCTATAAGGGTCCAGGTTAACAGAGAGTTAATGCCCAACTGCCCAGCAGAGGCCTCTTGCTCAAGTCCAGTAATAAAACCTGCCCTATGGAGCCACAGGCTGGGGTGGGGGAGAGATAAGGACTATTCCCAAGGCAAGGACACAGCACATGATGCCTAGGGGCCTCCAAGTTCCCAGGTGGAGATCAGGGGGCCTCCCTTAGGCCAGAGAGATGTGGAAGGAATCAATTCCACCTCCAGCTCCCCCTCTTCCAGGAAGCCCCCAGGCCTGCCAGCCCTGGGGGCTTTTCCTTTAGCATTTAGCAGGTCATGGAGACTAAGATCACATCTTGGGACTCACACATCTTCTCAGAGTCACAGAGGTGCTCACCCCATGCAGTCTCCCTGCTATGCCTGAGAGAAGGCTAGACCAGACAGGGTCAGGGACTCTCCTGAGACCCTGGCCTCCCACCTCCCAGACCAGGGCTCTAGCCTCAGCTCAGCATCAGGGAGTCCTGGGTCCCCACCAGCTCTGCCATCTATTCTCTGCAGGAACCAGGGACGACAATTCTTGGTCTTTAGGACCACCCAGTGAGGGGCTGCTAGGTGTCTTCGGGGGGCCCTCCCCCATTCTGGGGTACCTGTGGCTGATTGGTGGCCCTGGGGTGCTGTCCCTCAGGCTCCTGGGGGCAGGCCAGCTGGAGGCAGGCAAGCCCAGGGCAGGCAGGCAGGGACAGAGCGTCCACTGGCCCACACTGTGAGCCGGCTGTGGTAATCTGAGGAAATCCTCAGTGCGTGGGGCTGTGCCCAGGGTAACCCAATCCACGAAGTGACCAGGGTTGCCATGGCTGGGGACGGGTATGGTTTCTGGGGGGGACAATGGCTTAGTTGCTTCTTCAGAACCCTGCTCTAATCCTACCTCATCCACCAGGTCACAGAATCATGGACTCAGCAAGTCAAGGGAACCTCTTTGAACCCTGTGATTCTTGGGCAGGGATCCCCAGACCAACGGACCTCAGACTCTTGGGCCCACAAGACTCTCCAGACTACCCATGCTGGGGCCCTTCCAGGCACCATGGCTTGGTTTCCCAGCCAGGGGTCCCGGACAAGAGGACAACTCAAGCCTCATCTCAGCTCCTTTCCCTGTCCCTCCACAGGGGACGGCCCCGCCCTCTCTCCCTCACCCAGAAAAGGGGTCAGAAAGGTTACTGGCGAGAGCTTCTAATGAGGCAAATGGTGCAGATTTGGGAGCTTTCTGGAGAACCGCAAACCTCTGGAATTATTTTCTGTGACCTCCTAGTCAGCCTACTCGAGGACTAGCGTCTAGGCTGATCTCTCTGCTAGCTGCCGGTATAACCCCACTCCCCAATTTTACAGGCAAGATTCGCTGTTCCCAGACTGTCTGAAGTTTTTTCCCTCCCCTCCCTCTGTCAATTGCCATTTTTGCCTCTGTTCCTTGATTCACCCACCAACTGACGCCCTCACAGGTGAGGAACCGATGCGCCTGCAAAATCACTGAACGGCACTCTGCATGCCTCTGAGCTATTCTCAGTCACTGTGCGGTGGGGTCCCTAGTGGGGACCCCCATCTTCTTCAGCTCCTCCCTGGGAAGGGGGCCCTGAGCTTCCTTCTGGCAGGAGAATGGGTCTCAGGTTCAACCTCAGCACGGAACAATGTTGGAGCGTCAGCTCTGGCAGTGGCCTCGCTGGGCAGGCAGGTGGACAGGTAGGCTCCCTCCCTCACCTAAGTGTCAGACTGCCCAGGCCTGGGTGAGTGGCCACATAGAGCCCAGGACCCACCTGTGGCCACTTGCCCTCCAGGTAGAGGAGCAAGGAGGGAGCCACCAAGAAGTGGGGAGCAGACAGCAGTGGGTCCCTCTGAGGTACAGTGAGGTATCTCTGCCCTGGCCGAGCTCTAGCTGCACCCCCCTGGCTGGGTGACGCTGATCATGTCTGGAGGTGCTATCCGTGCCCTGCCCCAAGTAAGAGACAGAGTGACAGGGGCTTTGTCAGTGCTGAATGCCTCCCTGCAAAAGCTGCTTACTGTGCCTACTCAATGAACGTGAAGGACCCTGACACAATCTCTCCTTGGGAGCCTGAAGCCACAGAGGGATCCAGAGTGGGGAAGGTGGCCTAGGGCCTCTCTGGCAGCTGAGGGGCCATAATTCCAGAGCTTCTGAGGTGGACTGGCCGCTGGCCCCAAGAGCCCCTTGCTGTGATTCAACAGGGACATCACCTGGGGCTCCCTCAGACTCTTCCTGTTTTGTGCCCTGGTTCCCCTTCATGGTCCTGACAAAATGAGTGGTTCTGTGCCGCTCACTGGCCTGGCAGGGCCCTGCCTCGAGGTGCTACCTCCCGTCCTTGGTTTCCTTTGCCTCTGAGCTGCTTGAGAGTGGAGCTGGGTCAGAGGCACGCTGTGACCCTAGCACACAGCTCTGGCCTGGCTAAACCTTGTAGGGCCTCAGTTTCCCGGTCTGTAAAATGAGGCTGTTGGAGCAGCAGTTCTCAGAGTGTGGACCAAAGACCCCTGAGGGTCTCCAAGACCCTTTCAGGAAGCCTGCAAAATCTTCTCTTTTCCAGCTACATATTTGTGAGGCCACATTTTCTTCATACCCTTCAAGCAAACTATCACATCAGACTGAATACAAAACAGATATGAGAATCCAGTTGTCTTCTCTTAAGCCAGACATTAAAGAGAGTTGCAAAGCTTGTAAAGCAATGCCACTCTTCTCAGTAATTGTTTTTATTTTGGCAAATATAGTTATTTTTCATAAAAATGTATTATTCATGTTATCCTGTACTGGATTTATTATGGTTGTTTTTACATAAATTAATAAATATTTTTAAACATCTCAGTTTTAATTTCTAATATGGAAAATATCAATGATATTACCCACATAAACAAAAGCTCTTTGGGTCCTCAATCATTTTTAAGAGCATAAAGCATTCCTGCAACCAACCAGTGTGAGAACCTCTAGACTAAATAATCTCCACCGGCCCTTCTCCTTCGGATATTCTCTGAGTCCACCCTCCTGGGATCAGCTCTGTCGTGGCTGAGTATGATGGTCTTTTTTTTTTTTTTTTTGTCCTCTTGAGTTTCAAGGTGAAGAGTGGTGTGTGTGTGTTGTGTGCGTGTGTGTGTTGTGTGCGTGTGTGTTTGTGTGTTGTGTGTGTGTGCGCGTGTGTGTTGTTTGTGTGTGTGCGTGTGTTATTTTTCATAAAAATGTATTATTCATGTTATCCTGTACTGGATTTATTATGGTTGTTTTTACATAAATTAATAAATATTTTTAAACATCTCAGTTTTAATTTCTAATATGGAAAATATCAATGATATTACCCACATAAACAAAAGCTCTTTGGGTCCTCAATCATTTTTAAGAGCATAAAGCATTCCTGCAACCAACCAGTGTGAGAACCTCTAGACTAAATAATCTCCACCGGCCCTTCTCCTTCGGATATTCTCTGAGTCCACCCTCCTGGGATCAGCTCTGTCGTGGCTGAGTATGATGGTCTTTTTTTTTTTTTTTTTGTCCTCTTGAGTTTCAAGGTGAAGAGTGGTGTGTGTGTGTTGTGTGCGTGTGTGTGTTGTGTGCGTGTGTGTTTGTGTGTTGTGTGTGTGTGCGCGTGTGTGTTGTTTGTGTGTGTGCGTGTGTGTGTGCGTGTGTGTGTTGTGTGTAGTGTGTGTGTGTGTGTGTGTGTGTGTGGTGTGTGTGTTTGTGTGTGGTGTGTGTAGTGTGTGTGCGTGTGTGTGTGTGTGTACGCGCGACTGGTTCTAATATCAAGGTTTTGAGGGGTGGAGAAGCATGTTCCCTCCTCCGTCCCCTTCCTGAGGATACAGACTCCCTACTCTCGTGGCCTTGGACCCGGACCCACTGGCAGGCCCCAATCCCGTAAAAAACACCCACAGGGACAGCAGTTCCTGGGTTCCTGAGCAAAGCGCTAAGCTTCTCACCACCCCGCCCTGGCTTCTCAGTCGTTTCAAGGCCTAGGGAGGCACGTGAACCTGTAGTACAAACCGCCCACTTCCCCAACCACAGACCACACAAGCCATGCCCAAGAGAATGAGCCACAGGCCAAGCGGCTGCGGGTAGACGAGTTCCCACCCCTTGCCCCCGCGAGACCAGCTGCAGAGCTGGCAAAGTCTCAGGGGGCTGGACCCCTGGGAGGAGCGGGGTCGAGGCTGGAGGGGCGGGGCGGGGCGAGGCCTGGGTGTGGTGAGGCGTGGCCTGGGGCGTGGCTGGGTGGGCGTGGCCTGGGCGGGGACGTGAGGGGCCTGGGCGTGGTGGGGCGGGGCCCAGGGCGTGGCATGGAGCGGGGCATGGGCGTGGTGGAGGCCTGGGGCTTAGCGGGGCTCGGGGGCGAGGCATGGGGCGGGGCTGGGCGAGGCCTGGGGGTGGTGGGGCGGGGCCCAGGGCGTGGCATGGAGCGGGGCATGGGCGTGGTGGAGGCCTGGGGCTTAGCGGGGCTCGGGGGCGAGGCATGGGGCGGGGCTGGGCGAGGCCTGGGGGTGGTGGGGCGGGGCCCAGGGCGTGGCATGGAGCGGGGCATGGGCGTGGTGGAGGCCTGGGGCTTAGCGGGGCTCGGGGGCGAGGCATGGGGCGGGGCTGGGCGAGGCCTGGGTGTGGTGGGGCGTGGCCTAGGGCGTGGCCGGGGTGGGTGTGGCCTGGGCGGGGACGTGGAGGGGCCTGGGCGGGGCGGCACTCACGTAGATGAGGTGGTCCCGATAGCGGATGAGCAGGTTGCGCAGGATGCCCGCCTCATTGAGGTCCCCCAGGCGGATCATATCCTCGACGCCGTGGACCGAGGTGGGGTGCATGGGCTTGATGTGTGTGGCGTTCTGCGGGGAGATCCAGTGCTCCTGCGGGAGGCAGGGCGCCTAACGTCACCTCGCTCTGGGGCCCAGGCTGCGCGCGGCAGGGAAGGGGCCAGAGAAGGGGCCGGGAAGCGGTGGGAGCCCGCGGTCTGTACGACCCGGGTAAGGGCCTCGTCCTCTCGCGGCCACACACTATCAGTACTAACAGGCTCGAGACTTGGAGGATGGTACCTCCCTCCCTTCTTCCCCCCAAAGACGGCTTCTCCTCCTCTGAGGGGATTCTCTCTGCAGACCTAAGAAGCTGGCAGAATGAGGACTTTGGCCCTGTCTGGCGCCTGTCATTAAGGGGATCAGAGCCCCTCCAACCCCAGTCACTTTGCAGGATGGAGTGGAAAGTGTAATGATTGGAGTTACACAGGCCTGACTTCAAATCCAGACTACGGTAAACCCATACATAAAACGTAATTTCAGATAGAGCGAAGAATAAACCACAGGCATATGTGATGAAGAAGAGGGAGCTACTTTAGATAGGGTGGTCAGGGACCACCTCTCTGAGGGGATGACATCTGAGCTGAGACCTGAATGAAGAGGAGACCACTGTAAGATGTGGGGGGCAGGAATTCCAGGCCCAGGGAACAGCGAACACAATGTCTCTGAGGCTGGCGAAGACTTGGTACGTTCAAGGGAAATCCAGAAGGCAGGGCAGTGGCAGTGACATGGGGAGAGGTGGACCCCCTGGGGTATGTGTCATAGGGCTGATGACATATGTGGACTTTCAGTACTTGTGAGCTGAAGGAAACCGGGACATAGGTTGCCTTCCCGGCCCCCATTACTCTCCCCTGCAATATTCCCTGCTGCCTCGGGTTGGTTTACGGGGGTGCACCTGGGAAGAGCCTGGGAGCTTTCCAGAAGCTTGCAAAGCCTTGGTTTCCCCCCCCCCAGGGGGGCTCCAGCACCTTCTCCTCACAATCCCAGACTCTCAGCAAAGTGAGAGTCTGACCTGTGCTCTAGGGTGGAGCCACAGTCTGAGTGAGCCCCCACAGACCTCCCATTCCCAAATGCCAAGACCCGGGAGCCTCAGGACCAGACAGACACTTCGGGGGGGAAAGGGACCTCTCTGACACCTCCCAGCTCAAGCCTTCAGACTTGCTGAGTAGATATGAAGCACATGTCATGTCCTCCCACACTCGCTTGTCCCCCAGACCCCCTCTGGCATATCCAACCTGAACAGCTAGACGCTAGCAGGAGTCTGGGCATCTGTCATCCCATCCCCACCCCACCCCTGGTCCAACTGGTCACCCAGTCCTGCCTATTCAACCCCCTAAAGGACTATGGAGTGGGCAGTGCCCTCCCTGCCAGCCTCAAGCCCACACCCTGATCCAGACCACGTCTCTCACTGCCTGGCCCTGCCTCTTGCTGTCCCCCCACCTTACCTCCAGCTCTCCCCTTCAATCCCTCATCCACCTGGGAACTTCCTCAAGCACAAGTCTGACCCTGTCACTCTGGGGCTTTGAGCCCTTCCTTAACCCCCCGCCCCGCCCCGCCCCCATAATAAGCCTGGCATTCAAGGGCCAGCATGAGCTGGACACAGAGATTGATAGCCTTTGCTCCAGCCACCGCTGTACTTCCGAGCCACGGACGGTTGGTCTCTGTGTCCCCAAACTCCTGTGTGACTTCGCTCACACTCCTCCCTCTACCTTCTTTCCATTCAGCCTTTGAAGCTCATGAGGCTCAGATGTTCCCCACTTTCTAAAGCCTGCCCCGACAATGCTGCCCACGCCCCATGCTCCCCTGTACCACCCCGACCTCCACCTCAGGCCCTGGTGCATCATACAGGGTCAGGCACAAATGATGTAGCAGGGGGCCTTTGATGGGACAGATGGCTGATGGTGACTGCTGGGGACTGGGTCAGAATTAGAAGCAGAAGTCCCCTCCTCCAGCCCCTTCACTTCACATGAGAAAATGGGCTTGGAGCAGGGTGTAGCTAGCCCAAGACTCTCAGAGGGATCAGGGCAAGCCCACTCCAGTTTCCTGACATTCCACAGCCCCTCCTGGGCCAGGCACATTTTGATCCAGGTCAGATCCTCACGCAGCCCTCCCCAAGGCATGACAGGGCCAAGTGGTAAGGTCAAAGAATCTGCCTGGACTTTCCAATCCCGTGTGGAACATTCCTCTCTCCCAGGCACCCTATTTCTTGATAAAAGCTGATCCAGTTGGAAAATTCCCTCTGCCTGGTCCCCTCTCCCTGACTTGGTCCTAGGCCCGAGTGTGGGCCAGAGGGGAGAGGCCTCCTGAGCAAGCTGTCTGCCTTCCTCACTTGACCCCAACCTCTGGCCCCCAGAGTTCTTCCCTGTGACAGTTTAGCACAGATGTTAGGAGGTGGCTCAGCCACTACATGACCCTGGGGCCCTATACTTTACCTTCCTGTGCCTCCATGACTACATCTGTAAAATGGGAATGAGAATAACAATCCCTTCTTCCTGGGGACGTTGGGAGGTTTAATGGATACAGTAACAGCCAACCTTTGCTGGTAGCTTTCTCCTGCCAGCTCTACAAAGCCATGGTAAGCGCTGGTGCCTGGTACACACTCAACCAGTGCTGGGTATGATTGCTCTAACGTGTTTTTTTTTTTTACAAAGAAGATGCATGCTGTCATTTGTTCCTCATAACAGAGAATTACTGACCCTATTTTACAGTGACAAGTCAGACTCAAGAGGTACAGTGACTTGCCCAATTAAGAGGCAGAACTGAGATGGTCCCACCCTTTCCTGCATGGGAGGACTCCCGGTGGTGGCCAGCACCTTTTGGGTCAAGGTCCACAGCACCTATGGCCCGGGCCAAAGTGCAGCCAGGGCAATTGAGAGGCCTGGCCCTGAAGGAATGCCAGTGCGGGGGGTGGGGGGGGAGAATATGGCCAATTCCAGGGACTGGGGACCCATTTGGGAAAGAGCTGGCCTGGGATTGAGCTCAGAGGGACAGGGACAATGTGCTCTGTGGAGGAGAGGAAGGAGGGGTACATCTGGACAAAGGCAGAGCATTAGGATTCCAGCGAGGACTGGAACCATCATTTTTCGTTCATTCATTCAGCAAGTCTTTCCTAAGAGCCTTCCCTGGACAGATGCTCTATTAAGTTCTGGGGAACCAGATGGGACTTGCCTGGTCCCTCCTTTCAAGTTGCTGGGAGTCTATAGGAGGACAGAGGGGTAAAGGATGACTACCTGGGGTTGGGGAGTGTGGATGGGAGAGGAGGGGATGGGAGTGAGAAGGGCTTGTGAAGGAGGGTGCCAGAAGCCCTGGGGCCCAGTGCGGCTGAAGAAAACCCCAGCCTCCCTCATCCCCCCATCAGCCAGTCATGCCCCTCCCCCTCCTGCAGCCCCCGCTCTCAGGGCCTTGGGGGGGCAGGGTGGGAGGGCACCCTTAGGATCCAGTATCACAGAGTTACGGGACACCATCTGACATGCAACATGACCCAGGTGAAACTCAAGCTTGCAGGCAGAGTCCCTGGTCCCCACCCTGGGGGCTCCAATTGGCCTGTCGTGTGCTGCCAGATGAGCCTGTGCCCCCCCCTTCTGTGGTTGCAGCCTCACAGTGGCTTCTTAGAGGGTCCTAAAAGTGCAGCCTCAGGAATGATGTTGCAGGACCTTGAGTTCTAAAGCCCAGGGGACAAAAGCATGCTTAGCATAACCTGAGGCCCAAAGTTGCTACTGAGAGGTTGACAGAGAAACTCATGCCTAGACGCCAGAGGTTCTGGGTTCTATTCCCAGAATTACCACTTGCTACCTGTGGACTAACCATGTGGTCCTGCTCTGTGCCTCAGTTTCCCCATGGGGTAACAGTTGTTGCCCTCCCTGCCTTTCACAGATACTGTGAGGATCCAAAGACAGACTTGGGTCAAAGGACTTTGTAAACCCTGAGGGGGGTACCCTCGAGGGCTTCAGGGCTATGGGTGGTACCCCTGCCCCCTCCATGTCTTGTACCAGGCCTCGAGGATCCTGAGCCTTCCCCTCACCCCCAACAGAGCCTTCTGTTCCAAGTCACCGCTCTTTCTCCTGACTCTCCCTCCCCTCTAGACTAGAAGGCTAAGACAGGGACTCTGCTTATCTCTATGTCCTCAGCACCAGCACGGAACTGGGCACAACCCAAATTATGGTGGAACTGAGTGTCCCAGGATCCTTCGTGTCCTTGTGCTCTGTACCACATCTACATGTCCCCAATGCCACACACACAAAAACACACACACACTGTACACATGCACACATGCTCAGAGGCCCCAGGGCTTCCCTGGGCCTTCATAGGGACCACCCACCTCCTCAGGGCGGGCCCCTGACTTCAGACCTTTCCTTCCCTCCCAAGGCCCCACTGTAACTACCTATCAAACTTACACTTCCTGTGTCCCTTTCCTTCTGGGCCACGAGATACAGTTAATCCGTTAGACCAATTCCCAGGACAGTATCTAAGTGGACAGATGAATTCATATGACGCTGTAACCCAATAGCTACTGTTATCCCCATTTTGCAGAAAAGGAAACTGAGCCTCGGGAGGGAAGGAGGCTTGGCCAAGGTTGCACAGCTAATAAGTGGGCGAGATGGGATTTGAATCCAGTCTGTCTGACCCCAAAGCACCCCTCTGCCTGATGAGCTTCCAGCCTGGTGTCACTCTCTGTGTGCACACACACGACACCCCCTAATATCAGGCAGAATGGACTTAAGCACTGTGGAAATAGAACAAGTAGCCTGGGGCAGAAGGGGAGCTTCCTCCTGCTGGGGCAGTGGAGAAAGCTCCATGGGTGAGGGGTGTCTGAGAGGCAGAAGCGAGGGCACGGGCACTGCCTGGCCCCTGCCTCACGGCACCTGTCAGCCTGGGTCCTCCCTAAGGCGCAGGGCAGGAGGGAGTGGGCTACTCACATTGCCTTCATCGTCCACCACCTGGATCTGCCCAGAGTCGCAGAGCTTCACCACCGCCCCGATGGGCACATCAAACTCCTGCCCGGATCTCAGGTCCATCCACACATAGTCCCCCTGTGAGCAACAGAGAGTCTCAGCCAGGTGAGCAGGGAGGGTGATCGGGCACTCCTTCCAGGCAGCCCTATTCCCCGCCCCCCTCCCACCACCACCGCTGGAGGCTCTGGTGCCAACCACAGAAGAGGGAAGAAAAGGGAACGGCACTCCCTGGGCGCCTTTGGTGCCAGGCCCTAGGCTGGGCACTTATGTCATCGGTCCCCTCTGTAGCAGCCACTGCCCTCCCATTTTACAGATGAGTAAACAGAGGCTCAGAGAGGGGAAGAGCCCACACCACACTGCTGGGCAGCTTCAAACTCAAGACTGTCCACGGCCCTGCTCTCCCCGTCTCTACACCCTACACGAGTATAACAGACTCACCGGGGTTTCAGGCAGAAACACTGACACACCCAAACCATTTCCTCTCTGAGGATTAAATGGGGCAGTTTTTGGAGCAGCCATGGAGCCCCAGGCCCACAGTGGACACTCAGTAAACATGCGTTCTCCTCCCCTCCCGAGCTTCGCCAATTGTTCTTGCTTTTTCTGGAAAAAAGCTTGAGTTTGGGACTAGCCTGTCTGTAACAGGCACCAGCTTCATATGAACTGAGGCACCACAGAGGCAGCTGTGGCTGAAAAGTAGTTGGTTCTAAAGGAGGTGACACCAGAGGACACCCAGACTATGAGTGAACAGGGCAGCCTCCATCACCTCCAGGGTCAATTCTTATCATCGTTTCCTTACAGTGACACTGTTCTGTCCTGGGCCTGTGGTAAGAGTTCAGCCACAGTCTCCCCTCTCCTGGCTTGTGGGGACAGTCCCGACCTTGAGGGAGAAGTGTCACTTCTGTGTCCCCTGCAGCACCTGGCCCAGGGCCTGGCTCTCATTACACACACACTCAGTAAGGGCTCATGGAAGCCAAATCTAAAACTCAGCCAGAGAAATGGACTCAGAATACCCATGTTCAGCACTAATACAGTCAACAGACATGTATTGAGCACGTACTGAGTACAGGGCACTGATTGATCTAAATTGCTGGGGATAGAGCAGTGACCACAGAGCCTACCTTCTAGTTGGAGGAAACAAAAAGTAAACAACTGAGCAAATATATTAATGTGATCACTTTGGATGTCAGTGAGTGCTATGGAGGGAACAAACATGCCAATGGTGGATAGGAACAAAACCAGCCATCCTTAAGCTCGGTAGCCAGGGAAGCCATCTGTGGAGGACATCTCTGAGCTGAGACCTGCGGGTGAGACGCAGCCAGCCAAGGCAAGAGCAGGGACAGCAATCTGGGCAGAGGGAGTGGCAAGTGCAAAGGCCCTGAGGCAGGAAGGAGCAGCAAGGAGGCAGCTGCTGCGGCAAAACTTGGTGAGGGAGAGGGAGGTCAGAGAGGTGGGCAGGGTCCAGGACATGTACGCCCTTGTTGGCTGGAGGGTAACAGTTTAGATTTTATTCTAATCGTAACAAAAGTATTCTTTTGGGAGGTGGTTCCCAAACTCTCCAGGAGTGTGGGAGAACTTAGACAACCTTATAAAAATATAACATACTATCAAGTGGCCCTTAGAAACATCACAGCTGATAAAACTGATTCACAACGAAGTAAACCTGTAGGACTGGCCCAGCAGGAGTAGCTCTGGCCTGTGAGTCAGGAGGCGGGGTCCCAGGCGCTACTTGGCCTTGGATGAGCCACGGACCGCTTTGAGCCTCAGTTTCCACCCCACTCATCACTGTTTGGGCCTCCCCCTGTTCCCCTCGGACCAACTGCTTTTCAGCCATGACTGTCACTGTGGGCCCTTGCTTTACATGAATGGGAGGCTGGCACATGTAGGCTACAGGTTAGTCCCAAACCCAAGCTTCCTCCCAGAAAAAGTAAGAAAAACTGGAGAGGCTTGGGAGAGGAGGAGAACTCATGTTTACTGAGCGTCCTCTGTGGGCCAGGGGCTCCACGGCTGCTTCCCATAAATTGCCTGAGACCCAGACCCAAGCTGCACATCCTGCCACATGCTTCACCCACTCTAAGTGCCAGCCCATGGTCACCTGCTCCCCCTACCTTTCCACCGAATGGGTGCCCACCACTCTACGGAGACCCAGAGCAAATATCAGCAGCTCTCCCCTGGCCACTCCCTGCCTCCCCACCCTCCTCCTCCTCCTCAACCCCTGCCAGAGTTTATTCATTCATTATTTGTAGAGAGCCTGCTGTGGCTGGTGCTGTTCCCAACTCTGGGGACTGAGCATGTACAAAGGGACAGCCAGAGTGCCCAGAGCAGTGAGGGCAGCCTGAGGCTGCAGACCAGGTCACACAGAGCCTTGCAAGCCACAGGCCAGACTTGGATTTTCTTGTAAGGGTGGCGCAAAGCCACTGGAGGATGGCATGATGGATTTCCATTTTCAAAATTTCACTCTGGGGCCGGCCCATGGCTCACTCGGTAGAGTGCGGTGCTGATGACACCAAGGCCACGGGTTCGGATCCCATATAGGGATGGCCGGTTTGCTCACTGGCTGAGCGTGGTGCTGACAACACCAAGTCAAGGGTTAAGATCCTCTTACTGGTCATCTTTAAAAAAAAAAGACAAAATTTCACTCTGGCTGCTCTGTGGAGAATGGAGTCATCCCTCCACAGCCCTGGGCCTCCCCTGACAGCGAGCACCACCTGGGTCTGCTCCCTTCCCGCTTGCCTGCATCTCCCCGAGGCCAGGGCTGGGTCCCAGTCTCTCCTTTGTGGCTCCCCAGAGCCAAGCACAGAGGGTGAGAGAGAAGGGGGCCCGGAGTGGGGGTGGCTGAACATGTGAGAGAGAGCAAGCGTGTGCCCGGTGGCGAGTTAGAGGTTCCCCTGTGATAACCACCTCAGGGAACCTCAAGACAAACCCTTACACAGAGGATTCTGTCTCCACCTCATCTCCTCAGAGAGGTCAAGAAACGTGCCACAGCTGCTTTGTGGTGGAGCCAGGACTAAGCCCAGGCCTGACAAACTCCAGTGCTCTTTCCCGACATGCCCTGGGCCCAGCCCCAAACCCAGCTCGGGGAGCAAAACAGGAAGCACCAACAGGGTCCCTGGCCCTAGATAGCCTGTAGGCCCAAAAGGCAGGCTGGAAACTTCACTGAGTGCAGCTGGAAGGCAGGGGTCTCTCTCAGGCACCTGTATCCCTCGGCCCAGCACAGGGCCTGGCACACAGAAAGTATTTGTTTCCCACTGGAAGAACAGAATAACCAAAATAAAAAGCTTCATTGAGCAGGAAGTGGAGGCTCAGAGAGGCTGGGTGAGGTGCTCAAGCCCACACAGAAAGCAGAAGTGACAAGAACAATTCTAGCTAGGGCTGTCCCCAGGAGGGCAGTGACTTAACTATCTCTGCTCCAGGTCAGAGCTTGAGGAAAGAGTTTCAAATGGCAGCTAAGAGGCTTCAGGGAGAATTCTGGGGCCTGAGAACCTCCGAGGGGGAACGTTCTGGTGGCCCCGGGGAAAGTCCATGGAGCAGAATGCAGCCAGGAAGTAAGAGTCTTCATTTTACAGATGGGAAACTGAGGCCCAAGAGAGAAAGGAACTTGGCCACAGTCACTCATCAGATCAGTCACTAATAACACTGTTAGCATTTGAAGAATAGAGCCGGAACCAAAAATAGGGTGGGTCAGGAGTCACTGGCTGGGTAAGGGAAGGAAGGAAGGAAGGCAGATGTGAAAGAAAGGACACTACCGAGGGGCAGGAGTGGGGAGGTGAGGAAGGGAGAACTGGGCTCCAGGTCTAATCCCACCAGCTCTGTCGCCAGTCCCCAGGCAGCCCATGAGTGCATCTGGCCCCACTCCTACCACCACCGCTAGGTGACCACTTTGAGGGGCACTGTGAGGGGCACCCCACCAGAGATCTCACCTTGAATCCAAGATTTGTGACATGACACCTGCCTCAGTGTAGCTGTGTAAGTTGGGGCAAGTTCCAACTTTGCTGTCAAATGAGTGGCCGGAGCAGAGGGTGTCCCAGGCCCCCCTCAGCTCTGCGGGCTGCCAGCCTCAGAGTGGTGACTTCCTACAATGGGTCTGTCCAGATGGTCTCAAGGATACCCCCAAACCCCAGTAAAGCCAGCACACATCACAGAGAACATGTAGTCAAGAGATCTGAATTCTAGTTCCAGTTCTGCCACTACTACTGTGTGACTTCGGGTAAATCACTCAATCTCTCTGAGCCTCAGTCTTCTCAGTCTTAAAATAGGAGTCAGTGCCTGTGAAGATGAGAGGGCCGTGCAAATGCATGTTGTCCTTGATGTCTACCCTGCTTCCTCCCAGGCATCAAGTCCTCTCAGATCAATATCAGTCCCCCCAGGGCCTTAGTTCTTTCTGCCTCTTCTCTCCTCCTGCCCCGCAGGCCTGGGGCTCACTCCCTATTTGTAGAATGAAGAGTCTGTTTCAGAACACTTCCCCTCATTTATCTTGGAAATCACTCTGAGACACTGGTTTTATCAGCCCATTCTCACAGGTGGAAAAGATGAGCCAAGTGTCTTGCCAGAGGCTCCTGCTAGCAGGAGCTGTGTCCCGCTGCTACCGTGGGTGGTAGAGGAGACGGGCCGTGCTTTCCTGCAGCCAGCGGGTCAGGCAGTGTGCAAACGCTGGCCGATGCCCCTCTGTGCACCTGCAGGCGCTCGCTGCTCTGGGTCCCAGCAAAGGAGGGAAGTCCCTCCTCGGACCGGGCCCACTTGGCTTGGGTTTTCCAGATGCAAAACCCTCCCCCAAAGGAGGGGCAGCCTGGGGCAAGCTCACGCTGGCAGTCAGGGACTGCACGTCCGCGCACCTTGGGCTTCGGGACCCTGCGGCCTACCGGGCTTGTGACAGGCGGGGAAACTGAGGCCCGGGACTGGATCCCCGGGGCGCGCCCTCCCCCTCCCCCTCCCGGTGCAGGCCTCACCGGCATGACCGCGTAGGTCTTGAACGCCTGGTTCAGGCTGCGCACCAGCGCCCACTTGCCGGGCTGCTGGGCGCGCGCCTCGGCGGGGTCGGCGGGGTCTGCCGGGTGCTCCATGGCGCGGACGGTCTGGCGACAGCGGCGGCGGCGGCCCGGCTTGGGGCTCCCTAATTCACCTAATCCGGTGCGCGCCGCCCGCCCGGGAACCCTAAACCCGGCCATCTGCCGCGGGCCCATGGCAACGGCGGCTTAGGTGACGCCCGCGGGCGGGACCGGGGAGGGGGCACCCGCGCCGCCCCGGCCCCCTCCCATCTCGGCGGGACCCCTGACATCCCCACCTCGTCGGGGGATTCCGGGCAGGCTTCACCGGGACAGCAGCGAGTAAGCAGCCCCAAGCGAGCCTCGAGTGCCTGGATAAACGTGGAGCCTTGAACCCCACCCTGACCGCAGCTTTGGAGAAAATCAGTATATTTCCTGTAGAAGGTAACGGGAATGTTACGGAGTAGAACACAATAAACGCTGGAAATTTCAGCGATCTTCCTGGCTTACTGGCCTCTGGAGGGCGAGGGCAGATAGAAATCTTCCTGGGGCAACTTTGGGGAAGCCCCTGAAGAGCCTGTCTCTGTCCTCCTCACCCAGTCCCTGAGGTCAGCTAGCAGGTGACGTCCAGCCTGCAGAAGAGGCCACAGAGGCCTGGTGGGGGCTCCCCTGGATTCCCCAGGAGAGCTGAGCCACTCCTTTGGCTCAGAGCTCACCCTGGAACGGGCCAAGCTGGGCTCCTGTGTCCTGGCAGCCACACAGGACTGGGCACCTGCTTAGGCTCACGCTGGGCCATGAGCCAGAGGTCACCTTCCCACCCAGAGGGCCTGGAAGGCCCAGGCCCTGTGACTCTTCTCCCATTCCCTCCTTCTCACCACTCCCTGCTTATCTTTGTCCTCCTCCCCTCTTTCCTCCATTTTTTCTCTTCTCTGTTCAAGGCCTCCTGTCTCCATTTTTGGCCCTTAGCATTGTCTGGAATCCTGGAAGCCCAACAGCTACCTCAACAAACAACAGCCAGGAGTAGGGAGGAATGGCAAGGAAGAGACAGTAGTGCCTCACAGAGCTCAGCGCCGCCCAGGCTGGGCCCAGGGCCTCCTTCTCCCCAACTCCCTGTGCCAGCCTCGGAGACCCAGGGCTCTGTCGCCCAGCACAAAGCTGACTGACTGCAGTGATTCCTGCCCACTTCCTGTGCTCTCTCAGAAACCCTGCTCTCAGGAGAGGTCCTTCCCCAATCAAGCCAACAATCATGTTCCTATCCCTGCCCACCCACCCATGGGAGTCCATTGGAACAGGAAGCAGACCCTCAGACATAAGGAAGTGTTGGTGGCAGGCTTCCAGCCATTCCTTCATCTGTCCATATAACCGGCCTTCACAGAGCACAGGCTCAGACTGAAGCATAAACGATACTGTTAATAAGACGTAGCCTCAGAGCTCCCAGCCTGGTGGGATGGACAGACCCAGATACAGATAAGGATAGTACCACCAGAGAAGGGGCAGATTGGCCCTGGAGAGGCAGGATAGCGTGGCTGCTAAGTGCGTGGACTCTGCAACCAGATGGTTTAAGTTCAATCCCAGCTCAGCGACTCACAAGTTATGTTACTTTGGGCAAGCTCCTCAACCTCTATTTGCCTTTGTTTCCTCATCTGTCAGATGACAGAATGACAGTACCTCAGGGTGCTTGCGAGGATTTAACATGTAAGATGTGTAATGCACTTAGATCAGTGCCTGTTAGAGCAAATGCTGTGTAAGTGTTGCTTATTATTAACTGAGGGAGTCATGTTAGGGGTGACAGCTGGATGTTATGACTTTTTAGGCAGACATGAGGGGAAAGGGCATTCGAGGATGAGGGAACAGCAAAGCACAGAGAATCAGAGGGAAGAGATCGTAAAGTAGGTCTGGTGGCTGGAGAGGGGCCCCCTGGGGGAGACCCTATAAGGCACTGAAAGCCTGGCCCTCCCTGGACCCAGAACCACTGTTCGCCCAGACCACCCCTGAGAGAGAGGAATAGGCCTGGGGACTAGGCCCCTCTTCCACAGGTGGCAAAGACAAAGAGTATCTTGAAAGCAGCAAGAGAGATGACTCGTTGTATACAAAGAATCCTTAATATGAATATCAGCTGCTTCTCATCAGAAACCATGGAGGCCATAAGGCAGTAGAATGATATATTTAAAATACTGGAAAAAACAAACAAACCTGTGAACAAAGAATTCTGTATCTGGCATAACGAGTCTTCAAAAGTAAAAAAGAAATTAAGACACTCCCAGATAAACAAAAGCTGAGGGAGTTTGTCACTGGTTGCCCTATAAGAAATGCTAAAAATTAAAGGACACTGAACAACAACAAAACAAACAACCTGATTCAAAAATGGGCATAGAACTTGAACAGACATTTCTCCAAAAAAGATACATGAATGGACAAGAAACACATGAAAAGATGCTCAACATCACTAATCATTAGGGAAATGCAAATCAAAACTACTAGTATGAGATACTGCCTCATACCCATTAGGATCACTACTATCAAAAAACCAGAAAGTAAGTATTGGCAAGGATGTGAAAACATTGGAACCCTTGTACCCTGATGGTGGGACTGTAAAATAGTACAGTATGGCGGCTCCTTAAAGAAAGACAAATAGAATTACCATATGATCCAGCAATTCCACTTCTCATTTGTATACTGAAAAAAAATGAAAGCAGGATCTCAAAGAGATATTTGTATGCCCATGTTTATAGCAGCATTATTCACAGTAGTTAAACATGGAAGTAACCCAAGTGTTCGTCAATGGATAAATGTATAAACAAAATGTGGTATATACGTACAATGAGATACTATTCAACTTTAAAAAGGAAGGAAATTCTAACACATGCTATAACACGGATGAACTTTGAGGGCATTATGCTAAGTGAAATAAGCTGTCACAAAAAGGCAAATACTGTCTGATTCCACTATATGAGGTACCTAGAATGGTCAAAATGGTGGAGACAAAAAGCAGAAGGGTGGTCGCCAGGGGTTGGGGAGGGAGGGGTGGGGAGTTATTGTTTAAAGGGGAGAGTTTCAGTTTTACAAGATGAAAAGTGATGGATAGTGGTGATGGCTGTACACCATTATGAATGTATTTAATGCCACTGTGCACTTAAAAATGGCTAAGATGGGGCTGGCCCAGTGGCGCACTGGATAGTGCACCGCTTGGGAGCGTGGAGGCGCTCCTACCGAGGGTTCGGATCGCACATACAGACCGGCTGAGCGCGGTGCGGTCGCGACACCGAGGGTTGCGATCCCGTTGCCGGTCACGAAAAAAGACAAAAAGGAAAAAAAAAATGGTTAAGGTGGAATTTTGTTCTGTGTATTTTATGACGATTAAAAAATTGGAAAAAAATTAAAGGACACTAGACAGTAACTAAAAGACATACAAATAAATAATGAACACTGGTAAAGGTAACTACCTAGGTAAACATAAAAGCCAGAATTATGGTATTTTTAGTTTGTAACTCCTCTTTCTTTTTTCCTATGTGATTTAAAAGACAAATGCATAAAATAGTGATAAATCTATATTAATAGGCACACAAAGATGTAATCTGTGACAATAACAACACGAAGGGGGAGGGATGGAGCTACATAGGAGCATAATTTCTAATTACTATTGAAGCTAATTTGGTCTTAAACTACATTGTAAATTTAAGATGTTAATTGCAAACCCAAGGATAACCATTAAGGAAAAAAGAGAAGAAATGAGAGAAGAGAAGAAATGAGACAGGAATCAAACAATACATTAGAAAAGATCTATTAAATACACAGTGAAGCTGTAATGGAGGAATTGAGAGGAAAAAGATACAAGACATACAGAAAACAAATAGCAAAATGGCAGAAATCCTTCCTTAGCAGTAATTACTTTAAATGCAAAGATTAAACTCTCCAATTAAAAGGCAGAGCTTGGCAGAATGGATGAAAACACATGATCCAACTATATGCTGCCTACAAGAGATCCCCTTTAGATCCAAAGACAAAAATAGGTTACAAGTGGAAGGATTCCATGCAAATAGTAACCAAAAGAGAGCTGGGATGTCTATACTATGAGGCAAAATAGACCTTAAGTCAAAAATTGTTACAAGAACAACAAAAAAGGACATTATATTTTATTAAAAGTGTCAATCCAACTGTCATGAACAGCCCACAAATTTATCTTCAAACCACCCTCTACCCACAAATCTGGGCCAAGTACGTACAGTCCTGCCCTGCCCCGACTGCAGAGCTGGAAATCATGTCATAGCGAAGCAAAGCAGCCCTCCTTGAGGCCCTTAAAGGACTGCACATTGAGCTCTGGGTTCTTGTTCCTGCCCTGACACCAGCTGGCCTTGAAACCCCGGGCAAGTCCTTCTTTCTGAGACCTCAGTCCCCATATGTTCGTAAGGGGCCTCTGCAACAGTCTCATGGCCTTCCCTGACCACTCCCCTCCCAGGCAGGACAGGAGCCTTCCCCATTCCCAGGCTCCCTCCCATCCCACTCTGGGACTCTGGGACTCTGGGACTCTGGCTGTCACAGTTGTATTCACAGGTACCCTCTTCTGGGTTTCAAAGCTGTCTCCCCAGTTGGTCTGTGAAATCCTCCAGGGCAGGGAATGGTCACTTTATCTCTACATCTTTTGTGTCCCACCCGGCACAGAGAAGGGGCTCAGTGGCACTTTGCTGGGTAGGTGTGTGACAGTGTGGCTGGAGGAGGTAGCCTGTGACACACTGGGAATCCCCGGCAACCCCACCCTACTCCTGAAGCCATCAACACAATGGGTCTTCCCAGATTGCCACAAGGTCCCTAGGAAAGAGCCCATGTCCTGCAAATGTCACCCAGCTCAGGAAGTCTGACCCCTCCTTCCCAAGCCCTGTGCCTGCTCCTTGTGCTATAGCTCCGTGCCCTGGGCAGCAGCCCCTCCCAAGGCCTCGTCTTCCTGGCTGTTGTCCTCTTCACCATCATGGCTCCCTATCCTGTCTGGACCTACCCCAGTTTATGTTTCAATTACCCTCTCTGAGTCTCAGTTTCTCCATCTGTGATGTGGGCACAAAGATCCCTACTCCATAACTTTATTGCAATAAAATGAGATGCTGTATAGAGTGCCTGACACATAGTAGGACCACCATGGATGCTACTTCTGATGAATTAGAACCTTAACAAATGAATACACTCTTCTCATAAGTGAAGAGAATTGGGTTCATAGCGCATTTCTGTAAAGGTATCTCCTGTGCCTTGTACCCTGTGAGGGCTCACAGTGGCAGTGCCAGGAAAGGAGGTTTATAATCTTCACCTTACAGATGAGGAAACTGAGGCTCAGGAAGGCTGAGTAACATACTCAAAGTACTCCCACTCATCAATAGCAAAGCCCAAGACGGAGGCCAGGTGTGTGGGCTCTGCCTGTGGAACCACAGAGCTGGCCGAACCCCAGAGCCGGGACCTTTTCCAGGATCAAAGAAGTAACAGAAATGTACTTTCTGTTTGAGGGTCGGGCAGCACAGTGTTCATGTACATATACGTGCTCCCAACGCAGGCTGCTGACAGGGTGAGGTGGGCTGGCATTCGGAGGGGGAGGGATGGGGGGTCCAGTCAGCCAGAGGCCTGCCTCAGAGAGCCCCTGAGGGAAACCCTCCCTGGGGAGCTATCAGGGAATTAGGCCCTCCCTCTGGGAGGGCTGTGCATGTCCCCACACACTCAGCCCCGCCTGTGGCCCAGGCACTGGCACGCAGCGAACATTCAGTGAATGTGACTTTCATTCTCTTATGGATTCTAGCCATCTCTGATGGGCCTTTGAACAGGCTGTCAGGCCAAGGGGCTCGAGAGAGGGTCTCCTCCAGCCCCTGGGACAGAAGACTGTTCTGATCCTGCCCTGACACTTGCCTTCTATATACACACTTGCACAAACCCACACACAAACACTCTGGTCCCATGTGGCCTCAGGACTGCAGGACAAGTCTGCTCCTTTGCTCTAGATGACCCTGAAGGACGGGAAGCTGCTGGCCAGCCGAGCCCCCACAGCACACAGACCCGCAAGCCCTAGGGCCAGTGCCCAGCCCACCTGGCTCAGGGCCCACATTCCTGGCTCCTGCTCTGGAGACCAGGAGCTCATTAGAGCCTCAGGCTGATCACGGGGAAGGGCTGAGGGTCAGAGGCTGGTGTGGCCCTGGGTAGGAAGCGGGGCTGGAGGACTCAGCTGGGGGAAGCACCTCTGCTTCTTCCCATAAAACCCCAGGGGGGCTCCCGTTCAGGCCACATCACCCCCCCACTCACTGTTCCCCAAGGCTGTCAGGAAGAATCAGGCTCAGGGCCCTTCCTGGCCTGGCTTTGGTAGCCTCGCCAACCTCCTTTTCTCCCTCCCCAAGGACTTTGCTGCTTATGGACCTTTGCACATGCTGTTCCACTGCCTGGAATGCCTGGGATTGTTTCTACCCAGTGGGGTGAGTCAATGAGAGAAGGAACCTCAGCAGGTACATCAGAGAGAACAGATTCCAGACTGAGCTTGGGAGAAGCAGGGAAGGTTTCACAGCTGGGTTTTGAAGTCTAAGTAAGAGTTTTCCAAGAGCAAGGACTGGGGAAGGTGTTCCATGGTTAAGATATAGATGAGAGAATATGGGATGGGGGTAGGATGAGCCCCCCAACAAGGTTACTTCCTGGCTCTGAGAGTATAGAAATAAGAAGGCCAGTGGGCTGTGGGGAGCACTCACCTGCTGAAGAATCACCATGGTCCTGAGTTGGATGCTCCTGCTGCCCGCCTGGCAGAAACGGTTCTGCGGGAGGAGAGACCATGTCAAGTCTCTGAGCAGGCTGGCCCTGGAAGCCTAGAGCCTGCTGGGGTCACTGAGGCTCCTCCCAAAGCCCCAGCTCCTCCTCCCTCAAGGGAACCCTCCCTGGCTTTTCTCGCTCTGGCCACAGCCCAGCCCACATGACCTGAGCCTCAGCCACCGTTACCAGTTCCACTGCCCAGAGCAGCTGAGCTCTTCTCTTGGCCACTGTCATTCAGAGATTCCCAAAGGGCTCCTAGAAAGCAGCAAGTCTAGCGCCACCCTGAACATATGGGCAAAGGGCTCAGAGAGGGACCAAGACTTGCCCAAGGTCACACAGAAGGGCAGGGCAAATTCAGGACTAGGACTTGGTCGCTGGGCCTGCCAGCTCAAAGCTGTCCCAGGGGTGCGGGTGATAGGGGCAACATGGCCCGAGGGGAAAGTCATGGGCTGAGCATGACCTGCTTACAGAGCATTCTGCGTAAAACCCTTCCAGAGCCCCAGCGCCGTCAGAACGGAGGAAGCAAGCCCCCCTACCCCCGCCATCCTGGCTTTGAAGGCCCCGCTGATGTCTCGGTCTCTCCTCTCACTGCTTTCTTCCCTCCCTGCCCCAGCACTTGAACCATCCTCAGTGACTCTTTATTCCTGACATATGCCAGCTCTTTTTACACCTCCTGGCCTCTGCATACACTGGCCCTTCCACCTGGAATTCTAGCTAATAAATTTCCACCTCTGGTCCATGGTTCAGTTCAGATGTTACCTCTTCCAGGAAGCCTTCCATGACCACCCACAGACTGCCAAAAGCCTCTCTGTTTTCCTTAATCTCAGCCCTGAGAATATTCCTTGTGTTGTCTGGGTTTGGGTCTGTCCCCACCTCTGCCTCCAAAGTTGGGGAGTTGATCCAGGATTGGGCATGACCAGAGGGAGAGCATCTGAGCATTGCTTTGTCTCCAGCCTCGTCCAGCACAGGGCCAGGCCCAGAGATGAGCTCAGGAAGGACCTGTGAATGCAGCTATCAAAGGCAGCCCCAACCTGCAGGCCCTGCAGTGAAGCCCCCCCAGCCCCTGACTTGCCCCCATGATGAGCATCAATTTTTCACAAGGGCCCATTCAGAGGAGCTGGGACATTTGATCCTCTGCTCATGACACTGCCTGACACCTGAGCCCTGACCCCTGCCCTGGAGCTCTGGGGCACAGCAGGTACCCGGCTCTTCCGGAGACCTGCACCGGCCTGGGAAGTCAAGTCCACAAAGGCCAGCAGGCAGCTGCATGGGAGCTGTGTCGGAAGATGATGCCTGGGTTGTTGTGCTGGCATCATATACCGGCATGAGCCACAGAGCTGGGGCCGGAACCAGTGCTTTCATTGAAGATCCGGGGCTTTGGAGGATGGAGAAGGGTGGTGAGGGCAGAGAATTTAAGGGCCACATGTTAGGAAAAACTATGAGATACATATTTTATTTCTAAAAATAAGAACTAGACCATGTTCAAGTTAATTTCTTTTCAAATTGACAACAGGGAACACAGAATGCATTTGTATTTCTATGCCCATGCCTGATTTTGCCTCACCCCCACAGCAGCCCTGGCTGGTTCATACACCCATTTCACAGTAGTGAAATTTGAGGCACAGAGGAAGTGACTTATCCAAGGAGAGAGATGAAGAGTGTCAGAGAAAGACCAAAGGAGGCAAAGAGACAGGGACAGAGGACTCTCTCTCTCCCACTCCAGTGTGTTTGCTCCTCTGGCTCCAGGAAGCCCCCACCCCCAGCCCCAGCTCAGAGACAATCTATGGACACCGTGCCCCTTGGCTCTTCCTTTCTCCAGGGCACAAGCTTCCATCTTCCCAGGCTCAGGACAGTTTCATTCAATAGTTGCTGTGGCTGAGCCCCCAAGGGTGGCAGGAAGCCCAGGCCCTGCAGCAAGTGGCTGTGGGGACAGGGGCTCCAGACATGGGCCAAGCCCATGACTCCCCCTAAGTCCAATAAACCCTCCCCCAATGCCCAGGACAGTGAGCAGCCATCCTTACCTGGGTGCCAGCTGCCCACCAGCCTGGGTGCAGCTGCCACCTGCACGGAGGACGGGGAAGTTGGAGTCACGGGTCTAGGAGAGACTGCAGACACACTTCCTCTCCTCCTCTATCTTGTTCCAAGGCTTGCTCTGGGTGTCTGTCTGGGCCTTTCAGTTTTCCAGCATCTCTGTTTCTCTCTCTTTCCTGCCTAGGGTGGCTGTCCAGCAGGCACTGCTGCCCTCTCCTCCTCACTCCAGAGCCTTCTCCCAGGAGGCGGAGCCCGAGGGGGCCTCCAAGGTCTGGGTGCGGTGACATCAGCGTGGGGGACGGGCTGTGCTGGGGCTGGACTAATGTCCAGAGGCTGCCCGGGGCTCTGTGTGGAATGCTGGCCACCCAGTGGGGAGGACGGGGCACTGGGGTTTCCCTCTGGCTGTGCTACTGACCAGCATGGGACCTGGGCCTGGGCCTTCCGTTGTTTGTGGTACCACTACCTGCTGTCTCAGCATCTGGGCAGCAACCCTTGTTCTGATCCTATCTTGGTCACTGATTTGCCAGCGTCTCAGCCCCTGGCCTGCCCCTCCAGACCTGTTTCCTCCTCCATAACATGGCTGTTTGAGACTCTGAGAGGCAATGGCCAGGCAGGGCAGGGCAGGAGGTAGAGTGCAGAGCAAGCTCTGCATTCTGGTGCCTTCTCCCCTCCCCACACATGCCTCACCCCTGCCCCAGACCCACTTCCTGAGGGCTCCCCTCAGGTGTGTCCCCCTGAAGTTCACCAACTCCACACTGCCTCCCACAACTTGTTCTGGGGGATGGGGGGATGCATGTGGTCCTATAGTCATCCGCAGACTGCCAAAGCAGCTGACTGGGAGCAACCCCACATGCAACAGGGACACATGCAAATGGACGTGAAATATGTGATTTAAAGTGGGAGACACAAGGAAGGGAGCACAAAATCCTTGTCACTAGCCTTGGTGAAGACAGCAACTTCAAGGCTCCTTACTGAGACTTGGAACATCCGTCCCACCCTGCCAACAGCCATGCCTGGTGGCCATCCCCATCCATGCACCATTCTGGGGTCCTGTTGGATCCTCAGCCTCCATATCTGGGGTGTGTCTGTAGCTGCCTAGAAGATGGGGTGGGGGGGCCATGGGGCCCAGAGGACTAATGGCCCAACCGCGCCACCTGCTGGGCACAGGTGTCACTGCCCACCTTCTGTGGCAGCAAGGCTGAGCCTTGATGGAGCGACGGTGTCAGGAGGCAGCCTCTGCTGGGGCTGGGCTCCTGCAGACCCCACAGTCCTGAGCCCCGAAGACCCCAGGATGTTGGAGTGCACCTCAGCCTGGTGGCCCTGACAGGAGTTGTTCTGGAACACGTCCCCACTCCTGGACTTACACCTGCTGCTGCTACTTGGTACCTACCACTCCAGTCACCTCTCTCCAAGCCTCCCAGGCCAGGTGGGCCAAGTGGCATCAGCTCCACACAGAGGGGAAAAATGAGACCCGGAGAGGAACGCAGGGGTATCTGAGGCACATGGCTGGCAGCTGGGACAGAATACAGGTGAGCTGTTGGGGGTGGGGCGGTAGGAAAGTTGTGGGGGATGGGTGGTCTCCAAATGCCATGATGACTGTGACGCTTTACTCAACACCCGCTATGAACCAGGGCACTATGCTAGGCAGATAAATAATTGTGTCCTTTCTCACAGTCCCATGAAGACATCTCGGAGCCAGTCGTGGTTCGTTCTGCCCCCACACTGCATGCACCTGTCTCCGCCAATCCTATCTATCATTGAGTTCTGTCCACTCTGCCTCCCAAGTTATCCCATTGCTCCCCATCGCCGCCCGGCTTCTTGCTCCCGCTGCTGGCACCTTCCCCTCCATAGCCTCTGCTCCAGTCTCCCATGCACACCTGAGCCCCCACAAGCCCAGCCCCTTTCTGTGGCCCTTCACGGGGCTGCCTGTACTTCAACAAGCAGATCAGGGCTTAGGCCTTCCTTAACCCAGCAGGCCAAACAGCCTCCAGGAAGCCCCGCACAACTCAGTGGTTCTCTGCATCGTGTTTGTCACATTCAGAGTGTTTGTCTTTGTCTTCCCACTAGCTTGTGGACAGCCCCAGAGCAGGAACTGCGGCTGGTTCAATATCCCCAGTGACTGGGACAAGCTCGGCACAAAGCCTGCCCCATACAGATCTGCTGGATGAGGGAGCAGTGACTGGATTACCCCTGTGACCTCAGCTCACAGACGCCCCGGGCAGGCTGCAGGGGCCAGCCTCAGCTGTGGCTCCCAAGTCCTGGGAAATATTCCCTTCATTGTCCCCTCCCTCCCAAGGGACAGACAGACACAGGAAGTTCTTTCTGGAATTGTGGCAACATTTATTCTGAGAACAGGACAGGCCTTCTCTCCCTGAACCTGTAGTGGGTCCTGAGGAGTGAAGCTCTGGTCCGGGTGCTGTGGGCTGGAGGCCTCACCCCTCTGCAAGTGGGGGCTCTGAGGCCCCTGTGGGTGCATAAGGTGAGCAAAGCGATTGCTCCCCCACCACATCCTCACTGCCTAGTCCCCAAGGCCTCCTAGGGACCAAAGATCACCACATAGCCAGAAACCAGCCTGGCCTACCTCAAGGGGCAGGAAGCAAGAGCAGGACTGTCGAACCAGTTCTGCTGGCGGTGGGCAACACTGCTTGGCCCCAGGCTGAAGCTCACACAGGTCTGCCACTGGTCCTGGCTTGCCACTATATCCCAGGGAGACATGGCTGAGCAAAGACACGTGTCAGCCCCTGAGGGCCATGCTGGTCTCCCCAGTGCTCACCTCTCCACCCCCAGCTCTGGAGTCTTAACGTGACCTGGACTTTGAGAAGCAGTGGTACATGAATGTGTACACAGTGTATGCATACAGAGATACGTAGAGAGCGGGGTGTCACTTTGCCCTTACTCAGCACTTGTTGGTAAGAGTGCTGACAAACAAGAATCATTGGCCCCACTTTGAAGAAGGAGGAAATTGAGGCACAGGAGGTTTAAATGACTTGGTCCTGGTCATGTGCAGAATCCTGGCCCCAGGCCCAGGTTCTTGAAGGGAAGTCTCGCTTTTGAAAAGGAATCTTCTCATTCTCATTTTTCAGTTCCTGGCCTTCATGTGACCCAGGGCCAGGATGCAGGAGCACGGCCAGCCGCAGTTCGAGGAGGGAAAGTCAGAGAGAATCCAGCACCTCCAGCCAAACACTGGACCAGAGAGATCTGGAGTCGAAAATTCAGGTTCTGAGAAGGAATTCCCAGCGAGACCATAGGAATTCCCGTTCTTGAACCAACCGCACTTTTTCACTTGTCACTCCTGGTCTGGAAGCCCAAGAAGGGCACAGAGAGGCCCCTAAGTGGGTCACGGCACCAACACTCAAGAAGTGTTCTGCAAGACCCTCAGTGTCAAGCACAAAACCTCCTCTTCTTCGTCCACCTCCAGACCTCCTCTGAGAAGGTACAACTTCTCCCACGCCCCTTCCCAAGTAGAATCAAAATAAAATCAGATGACCAGCAAAACTGGACTTTAAGAAGGAAAAACATGTTTAGGCTTTCAGTTTTCCTTAAAAACCCCTGATTAAAACTGAGATTTTTAAAACGGAAAGAATATAAAACGTTGAGGACTAAAAGGAACATTTTGGTCCGAGCAGCAAGAAGCGCACTGTGGCCTCCTTGGCTGCATTTGGGGGGAATGTTGGTGGACGTGGCCTCTGGTCAGGCGATGGAGTCACCCACCTCCTGCCAAGCCCAGTGGGTGACTTGACCCCACCCAGCCCAGACTCCCTTCTCCCAGGAGAAACCAGGGTCTTGCAGTAGAGGGGCCTGGGAACATGTGTCTCCCCCTAGGACCCTTCTACCCGTCTGGCCCCAGGCACACTAACCCAAGCATGCTTCTTCCAGCATCAGGCAGAGGAGGCAGGAAGATGGCCCTTCCTCACTGCCACTGCCACCACCTCTCCGGGGACCTTAAACCAGGGGCTGAGAATAAAATTAGAACATGGCGTGAGAAGGCAGCTGCAGCTCCTTGGGGTGTCTGCCTGTGAGAGGACCTGAGGACAGAAGCCAGGCCCAAGGCGGAGGTGGGGGAGGGGCCGGCTTCACCTGGAGCCTCTCGGGTGTTGTGTATTCATTTGGCAAATCTCTGTTGAATGAATAAGTGAATGAGTGAGTGGACAGGATTAGAGAACAAACAAATGTCACCTGCGCATTTCCCAAATTCCAGCCTGAGCAGGAACCCAGCAGGAGCCAAGTCCTTTCAAGGTGGCTAGAAAACCAGGTGAAGGTGACAGAGAAAGAGAAAGTGAGGTCTGGGAGACTGTGGCATGCCCAGGACATGAGGGGCAAGAATGGGGTTTAGGGACGTGGCCGTTTGTGTGTAAACAGGTGGCATCTTGGCACTCCTCGGCAGACAGCAGGGCCTTGGGAAAATGTTTTCAACGGATAGAGTCCCTTCGCAGTGGTGACAGTTGGAGGGGAGTGCTATTTGAAATCTCAGGCAAGAAGACTCCTCCATGAGAAGTGAATGCTTTGGGGCCCTCAGGACACTGAAGCTCAGAGAGGGGCAGAGACCTCCCAAAGTCACACAGTAAGTCAGTAGAAGAGTGGGAAAAGGATCCCAGTGTCATCGCTCCCAGGCTAGTCCCAAGCCTGGTGGGAACATGCAGAAGGTGGTGAGAACTGTTGGGGCCAGGTGGGTGGGCGGGTGTCAGACAGCTGTCAGGGAGGCACTGCTGAGGACGTCCACAGCGACGGTGCCCGGCAGGTCGCTGGGCTGCCGGCTATCGCGGTCTCGGAGGTGGAGGGTGTGCCGGGCCTGGAGGTCATCTGGGTCAGCCTTCAGGTGCACCTGGCCCAGGAACTCATCCTTCAGGACTCGGTGGTTCCAGATCTGGGAGGAGACAGGATGGTGGGAGAGGCTATCTCCGAGACCAGGACTACAGGTCTATGAGAGGTGCGGGTGGTGGCGGCAGTGCACGGCTGGCTGAGGAAAAGGAGCCCTGCACTGTCTGCTTACCGTGAACCTCGGGCAAGGCCAGGCCCTTCCAGAGCCTCAGGCTCTCCATCTGCCAAAGCTCCTTTCCACGTATAAAGTTAAATGTTATTATCAGTTCTGCTATTGACCTTGTGTGAACTTGGACAAGTGACATACCCCCTGCCCTAGTTTTCCCACCTTTAATATGAAGGTTGGATCAACTGCCCCTAGGGGTCCTTCCAGTCCCTATACCTATGAGTGTGTGATTTGATCTAGTGGGACCAGTGTTAACAAAGCTTGGAGAAGCTTCAGTGGCTCCCCCAGGGTACCCGAGTGTTTGTTTACAGATGGTTTCTCACCCAGAGAGATGCAGACCTGGGCCTGGGGGACAGAAAGCTTCCTGTTAACAAGCTCAGAATCACTGTCCACTGAGAGGAGAAGGAAGCCCAGACCCAAGGACCCTGGCTTTCTGGTCCCTGCTCAAGGCTCTTAGGAGACAGCCACCCCACCACAGATGTCTCAGTGCAACTGTTCCAGGTGGATCCATTGACGGGGGAATTGGAAGAACAGCTACTGAGGCTTTGGACAAGGTCAGCAGAGGTGACCACTGTCCCCAGCCATGAGACTGACCCTGCTGGGTCTCAGAATCTCAGTTGGCTAAGCCAACTCACCCACTTACCGAGGGGGACTCTGGAGCAGCAGGAAGGGCAGCAAGAGAACGCCCAAGGCCACACCAGGGTCAGGACAGAACGAGAACCAGAACCTGGCACGCCTGGGTCCCCCTCAAAGGCTCATCCACTCTGGGTCCTGCCCATGTGAGTGGGGAAGCCTCAGGCTGGGGCTCTAGGAGGGGACCTCTGGACAGGTGGGCTCACCTGGACAGTGATGGGCTGTCCCGGCTTCTTGCGGTAGAAGATGCCTTTCACGTTGTACTCAGGTTTTGAGGTGCCTTTCTGCACGGTCGAGCGGACCTTGTCCCCCTCACACTTGATGATCACATAAGAGTTAGCTCCTACAGAGAGGGAGTGGGAGATGGGGTGAGGGTGGGGGCTGGAATGGGGCCCAGATAGGACAGATGTCTGGCAGGTGAGATGTCTACCTGGGCTCAGTTATTCAGGAGAAGGGGAGACCAGAGAATGACCCATCTCACAGAGACAGGCAGACCAGCAGGGCATACTGGTAATCTCTGGCTTCCAGGCCTTTACCCATGCTGTTCCCTCCGTCCAGAGCACCTGTCCCCCCACCCCTTTTTACCAGGCTTTATTCCTTAATACCTCCTCAGCTGGAGAAAGGCCACTTCCTCCAGGAAGCCTTCCCTGAGCCCTCCCTGCCAGCTGTCTGTTCCTGTATCTGACACTGGCAGGTCCCCGAGAGCAGAAGGTAGACCTGTTCCTCTCTATGTGCATGTCATCACCCCAGGGATGGCTGGGTCTACAGTGGATGTCAGGAAAGGTTTGCTGATTCACTGAGTGGGAGCGGGAGAGCGCTGGAGGCTGGGTGTCTGTGCTGGCAGGGAGAGGACACAGGGCAACCGGCAGGAAGGCCGGGGGCTTTCCCTGGGCGAACTCACCTGTTGGGGAATCCTTGAGACCAGCAGCCCCCAGGACATGTACCTGGGTCACCTGCTGGGGGTAGCCACATAGGGAGCTCCAGCAGGTGCGGGGGGGCTCATCCAGGCGCAGCTCCCTGATGCGGGGAAAGGAAGAGGAGGGGGTCAGTGATGAAGGAGGGAGAGGAGAGGAGCAGCGTTTAGTCCTGACACTTACTTCATTTAGTCCTGGGAAAATCCGCATGGGCAGTCCCCAACTATCCAGCCCCCATGGGCTTCCTGCCTTCTCATCCTTACCCAAGGGTGCCCCATCCTCCCCCAAGGGGAAAGCAATTTTCTGAGCACCTACTGTGTGCCAAGCCCTCTGCCAGGGTGCTACAGGTATTATTTCTAATCCTCACAAAGCCCTGGGAGATAAGTGATTATTACTATACCCATCTCCCAGATGAGGAAGCATCAGGCTCACCCAGGTGAAGGGAGTTGCCCAGACAGCTGGAAGGTGATAGATCTAGCCTGGGCTGGCAGGACCCAAGGCCATCTGACTCTATCTCACCACAAGCTGCCTCCTGGTCTTGGGTGTGGGCAGGGCTCACCTGTCCTTCTGCGGACACTTGGTCTGTGCTGCATACCAAGGTGGGGAGGGCAGAGCAGAACCCACAGGGTCTGTACCCCCGAAGGGATGGGGATAGTTTTAGCAGTCCACTGGACTCGAGAATCAGCCTCTTGGGACAGGGGACTGTGGTGACAAGAACCTGACCCTGGAATCAGACAGTCTGGGTGGCCCAGCCCAACTTCACCACTGGCTGCATGACCTTGGACATCCCTTTTAGCCTCAATCCCCTATCTCATCTGTAAAATGGAGTGGTCAGTCCTGCTTAGGGGTATGGGAAGATCAAATGAGATGAGTGAAAGCATCTTTGCAAACTGTGAAGTGCAGTGCACATATGAGCCGCTGTCCCTATTCGCGGCCGAGGGACAGTGGGACAGGAAAGCAGGAGAAAGGAGAGGAAGGAGCTGGGCACTAGTGTCAGCCCAGGGAGGCTGGAGGCCTTGGGCAGACACTGAGCATCTCTGGAGCTGCAGATTCCAGGTGGACCCAGTGTGGGCCCCGCCCCCACCAACCCTGGCCCCGAGCCAGCCCCACGCACCGGCAGTTGGAGGGCACATCGGTGAAGACTCGGAGCAGGAACTCGCCAGTGTGGCCTGGCTCGAAGGTGGTGGGGATGATGACGTAGCGGCCCTCGGGCTGGTCTGTGCGCAGGAAGACGCTGCGCGAGTTGATGTAGATGGAGCTGGCGGCCTTGTACTGCAGGCTGTGCATGCGGTACTCGCGGTTCTCCTCCACCTGCCGGGAAGCGGGGGAGCGGCGGGGCTGGGCCACACGGAGCCCCTCCCACTCCACCCAGCCCGCTCACCTCCCTGCCACCGGGAAAGGGGCGATAGAACCCACTCAAATGAAATGTCCAGAATCTGCAAATCTATAGAGACAGGGGAGGTTGCCTGGGGCTGAGGGGGAGGAGAGTCAATGGGATCGGGTGGTGATGGCTAAAGGGAGCGGGTTTCTTTGGGGCTGATGAAAATTGACTGTGGTGATGGTTGCCCTAACTCTGTGACTGCACTAAAAGTCATTAGATTGCATACTCTAAATGGGCGAATTGTATGCTCTATGAATCCTCTCTCAATAAAAGCTGTTAAAAAGGTAGGGGTGATATGAACCCCACAGACATTGTTACTAGAGGATTCCTGACTGTCAGAACTGAACCAAGTATCACGATCTGCCTCAGTCACAGCATGTGTCCATGAGGTGACATCACCAACCACCAGGACATGCTAGACGATTCCCAAAACAAGTGGCACATGAAATGCGATGGCCACACTAGTGAAGGTCATGACATGCCAGTCGCAACAGCGTCAGCATGCAATGAGCATACAGCACAATGATGGGGACAATTTGCCATGACATGACTGAGCACATCCAATGCCAGGACTAGGCATCCAGCATGTCCATGTGATTTCATGGGGTCCCTTACACCGACTGTCACCACACACTGGCCATCAAAACATGTGAAAGGCCTCAGGTTCCAGGCCAGGAGAAGCAGCCTGGGGTGAGCCCACCTGGCTCTGCCCAAGGACAAGCCCACCTGGCTCTGCCCAAGGACACCTCCTCCCGTGCCCAGCAAGGCCTCCAATGCAGGGAGGCTGCAGGAGCTGAGAGGCTCTGAGACACGAGGGAGGAGCCGTAGGGGCCCATTCGATACCCAGAACTTCCCAGAGCCTGGCCCCAAACACCAGCAAGCCTCTCCCACCTCATCTACCAAACAGCCCAGGACTATGAGTCTTGAGCAGAAAGAAATCGGGCCAAGAGCCCCCACAGAAGCCAATTCCAGGCAGGCAGGGCCCTCTGTAATTACTCCAAACAGGGGTCATGCCACAGCATCCCCACAATGTCAGCCAACGTAGCCAGGGCGGCTGGCAGTGACCACGGTGTTCTAGAGTGCTCTGCCCCAGCTGCAGGCAGCCCAGACTCCAGCTCCCTCGCTCTCCTGACCCACACCAGGGGCCAGGGCTGGCCTCACCTTGTAGATGTCAAAGCCGATGGCCAGGTTCTCGCCTTTGCCCTCGCGGCGGGTAGACCGCTTCGGCCGCTGCTGGATGCAGATGAGTACTTCATCTTCTGGCTTCTTGACCTCAAAGATGTACTACAGGTATGGCCAAGGAAAGAGAGACACTGCAGTGAGACCATGGCAAAGATGGGCTCACTGGCTCCCGTAGGCTTGGACTTCACAGCCAGGCCTTGGCCACTGTGGGCTGCATGAGCATGGGCCAGTCACATCGCCTCTCTGAGCCCTGGTCCCTCTTCTGTGAGATGGGCCCACCAATGCCCACATGGCTGTCCTGCGTGAAGACTGGGAGAACTCAATGAGACAGCAGGTGCTCAGCTCGGAGCCTACACACAATTGGTGCTCAATAAAGGCACATCGAGCATGACCATTTAGTAGTTGCCATGGGTCATGACTAAGGAAACTGCAGAGGAGAGGTCCCTGTGGGGGAGCCCAGCTGGGCCAAGTCCCCCAGGGGGGCAGAATTGTGCTGTTGTGGAAAAAGAGGTTTGAGTCCCTGGCTCGACTTCTAAATGTCCTTGTAACTTTGAAAGAGACACTCATAAGTCCCTCGGAGCCACAGTTACCTCATTTTTTTACTATCTTTGGGTCAGATTGTGAGGCTGGGGGCTTCATGACCCCCAGACAGGACCAATTTACCCATCCAACCCCACTGTGCAGATGGGTAAGCTGAGGCTTAAAGAGGGGCAGGGGTACACCCAAGATAATGCAGGAGTCCCTGGCAGGACAGTGGCAAGGGGGTCTCAGGGAACACCCACCTGCGGGTTCTGGAAGAAGGTGTCCTTGTGGTTGATGCAGCCCCCGCTGCGGTTCTGCTGCGGGTCCTCGTGCCGTGTCCAGGCGCCGCGCAGCCGGGCCTCTTCCCATGTCTTGTGGATGCTCAGGTAGGATGTGTTGATCAGGCGGCACTTGATGATGTCGGTGAAGTAGCGGCACACGTCCTCGAAGGTCATCCTGAGCGTGGGGAGGGGTTGAGCCAGGCAGCCCCCTTGGCCTGCCCACCCACCCACCCCATGTGCTCTGAACCATGGCCCACACAGGAGCGAGTATGAACATGGCATCACGAGGACCTTTAACTACTCTTTTGGCCTCAATTTCCTCACTTGTAAATGGGGATGAATCTAACAATGGTTGCCTATCTTGCAGAGCTACAGTAGGAATTAAAGTAACGCAATAAAAGCACGTAGCACAACTTCCAGCAGACAGAGCTGTTGGCAGAGCCTGGATGTCACAATTATTAATGTTATCAGTAACTAATGTGTACTGCCCTCAACAGTTTATAAAGCATGCTTCCTTCCATTATCTTCCACAGCTGTTGTGAGGCCTGAATCAACTGGTGGTTGGAACCCCGTGGTGAGCATGCTGCAGTGGCCAGGGCATTACCACGATCAATCGCTGTGTGCTGTGCACGCCTCCAGCAGCTGGGGCAGGGGCAAGGGAAGAACATTGAGTGTGGCCATGTGTGAGAAAGGCTCATGTTTTAATTCTACTGACCCCTGAGCCAGACTGGACATAGTAGATCTTGTCTACAGGAGCCCAGACCAAAGGGTCTGGGTGGCCTCCTGTGGTGACTCCCCTGACTGACACCTGCAAGAGGGATCCTCATGGGTGCCAGGATCATTGCCACTTGCCCCTGGTCTGCCTGGGGGCCCACATGGCCTCCACCAGACACAGACCACCCCATACCCCCCCAGGAACTGGCTGAGTCTCCAAATCAAGTGTCGTGTGAAGAATGACCCTAAGCCCAGCGCACAGAGGGGACTGAATGAGGGTGGACTGAATGCAGCAGTGATCACGGGCTCTATCAGCTGGGCAGCTGCATCTTCCTGGCCCTCCCACCCACACACCCCCTCAGCTCCCCTCTCCTCCCTGAGCTCACTCTTCCAAACCCAGCTGTGTCCTCTCACCTCAGGGCCAGGTCTCTGTCCTTGCCACCAAGCCTCAGACTAGGAGCTGGCCTCCCCCTTCCTCCCTGCTCTGGGCAATCACCCCACTTGCTGGCATCCTGGGCTGCTTGCCAAGGACTCAGCTAGGGGCCAGGGAAGCCCAAGATACCCTCGGGTGGGCAGAGGGGACTTTGGGGATAAAAGGGCCCATTATACTGCCCAACTAATTTTACAGAGGAGGAAACAGGCTCAGAGACATGGTGTGGCTTGTCCAAGAGCCACACAGCCAGCTGATGATGGGGCACATGCTGGAGCTCTGGCTCCCAACTCCCTGCCTGGCGTTCCCTGCCAGGCCCGTAGGAGGCTCCACCCTCAGCTGCAGACACCTGGCAGGAACACTCACCAGAACTCGCCGTCGTCCTGCACGGTCACGCCCATCTTTTCCCGCTCACTCTTGCTCACTTTCTGCCACTCCTCTGAACTGGGATGTGAGTGCCCGGGAGAAGAGAGGGAGCAATCTAAGAGGAGGGTCCCCCAGGACCACCTCAGTAAGGGCAAGGAGCCCCCAGGCCTCCATCAGGTGGTGTGGTTAGGGGCACCCGGGAGACAGCCAGCCTCGCACCAAGAAGCCCTGTCTGCTCCTCCTGCAGGGAACTGTGGGCTGCCACCATGCCCAGGGCTGGGAGGTCTGGAAGCAAAGCTGCAGGCTGCGGCAAGGGATGTGACTCCCAGTGGACAGGGCTCCTTCACTGGGCACCTGGGTTCCACTCTCCTCCTGGCCTCACTAGGGCCATGAGCCAAATACAGAGCAGTCACCCCCATTCACTCCCCACTGGGGTATCCCTCTTGCTCTCCACCCCCCGTCACTCACCAGATGATCTCTATGTCCACAAAGGCCAGCTCGCCCACACCTCCAGGTCTCCTCCTGTGCTCAATCCGCCACTCCACACGCCCACTCCAAAATAAGTTTCCCTTCCTCTCTCCTAATATCCTCCCCCCAGTTCCTTCAAGGCCCAGCCCCAGTGCCACCTCCTCCAGGGAGCCCACCCCATCCTACCTAAGCCCCTGTGCCCTGTGCCTGCACCCCTATCCCCAAGCCTTACGTGTCACTCCAGGGCCCATTCCACTCCCGCTCGCCCCAGGGGTTGCGCAGGCGAATCATGTCCAGCTTCTCCGATTTGAACATGGCCAGCAGGCCGTGGCCCAGGCGCACCTTGCGTACATCAGTGACAGCATACGCATGGCCCTTCACCAGGCCGCATGCCAGGCGGGCCTCCATGTCAGCCGCTGTCACTGCCTGCAGGAGGACACAGCTGGTCAGAGAGGCAGGGCCAGATGGAAACCAAACACAGGTGGGACTCAGGAGCTGAGGCTATAGCCAGGAGGCCACACCGCTCCCTGAAGGTGGGGACAGGAACTGCAGCCCTACACGAAAGGGAGATCTTGCTCCACTGTGACTGGGGGCAGCAGTGCTGTATTCACAGGCCTTCACAGACCCCCCTGGTGCAGCAGTCTGGGCGAAGGAAGGTACCTGCAGTGGCATCAGCCCAGGGGTGTGCTGGAGCCAGCTCGCACCAGCTCACTGATTGTTGAATATTCGGGAATTCTGAGAGCTGGAAATCAACCATGGTGGGAGTATTCATACCACAGAAATCAGCAAATGCTACAAATCAGGGCTTTTTTTTTTTTTTTTTGCAGCTGGCTGGTACTGGGATCTGAACCCATGACCTTGGTGTTATAAGGATGTACTCTAACCAACTGAGCTAACCAGCCAGCAGGGGTTTTTATTTTTCTAGAGAGCCAGTGTACTGGCATGCCACAGGGTCAGCTAAACCTGCGTTCAAATTCTGCCTTCACTGAGCCCCAGCTTTCTCATCTGAAACATGAGCGATGAAAGAAATCAGATGACCCTCTTGGAGCACCCAGGCCTGTGACACATGCAATAGGGGTTCCCTCCCCTCTTCCAGTAACCCCTTAGCTTCCAGACTGCACACCTTGACTGAGGGACTCTCAGATGCATGGACACCCTTTAACCAAGAGGGTCAGAAAGAGGGGTGATGGCTGCACAGTATGAAGGAGGTATTTCACAGCACAGGGGGTTAGGGCAGGGGGTCCGTGGCTTGTGCTGCCCAGCACTGGGGAGGGGGCTGTACTCTCTAACTGCCCTCCTCCCCCATGAGGCTGAGCATCTGGATTTAGGAGCTTCCTGGGCAGCGATGTCACAGCTGCCTCCATCCAGTCATGGTCAGTAAGGGGAGGAGCCTCCTGTGGGGCCTGCTCTGTGTTCTCACCTTGATGGAGGCGCTGATGAGGCCTCCCCGGCTGTGCACCTTCAACATACGCTCAAAGAGCTGGTTCCTCTTGGCCTCGTCATTGCCGAAGTCACCCTCAGTCAGGTCAATGGGCTCAGAAACGCCACCTGTGAAGTCCACCAGCGCGTCTGCCGTGTTGCCTCCATCCAGGGCCTGGTAACAGCCCGCCAGCCTGGGGAGCAATGTGGACAGCTCATGCTTCCAAGCCTGTCTAAATCTTTCACCTTACAGGGGAGATCTTTGAACCACAGAGAGGCCAAGGGTCTGAGGTCACACAGCAGGCCACAGTAGAGCCAACACTTGACTCGCAGGCCAACATCTGTCCCACCAAACCACACCACTGATCGCTCAAATTCCACCAGGCCTTAGCAGCTCCATCTTCAAAAATTAACTGCCCCAAAATCTAGCAATTTTTTTTCAGAAGCATTAAAACTCATACATCTTTTGACACACCAACTCTGGATAAGTTACATGATGTATAATGATGTAAAACCAAAAATAACCTAAATGTCTAACAACAAGGAACTGGTTTTAAAAACTAATGCTGTGTCTAAAGTCTGGAACATTAAGCAGCCATGGAAAAAACACTGGAAAAGAATTCCTGCGATAGGGACAATGTAAGTGCTTGCTCGTTACATTTGAAAAAGCAATAGAGTTGGATTCCAACTGTGTTTAAAATGTATACAATAATTCATTTAAAAAGTGTTTATTAAACAGGTACTACATAGATGCTGGGCACACAGCTGTCAGTCCTTATTTAAATGAGTAGGAAAAGGGCCGGAGTCTGCAAGGCAAAGCGCTGAATGCGTAGACACTATTTACATAAACTGGAAACTGAAGAGCAGCAGCCACGGCTCTGTGCCATGGGCCTCAATGAGGGCCACAGGTGACCAAGAACGTGAGCAAGCCAAGGTACAGCCGCCCCGCGGGTGCCTCATCAAACGTACAAAGTTCACGTGGGACATGGTCCGAGAGATGTGTGGCTTTGCCCCTTCCAAGGGCTGTATATACCATGGAGCTGCTCAAGGTCTCCAAGGACAAACAGGCCCTCAAGTCCATCAAGAAAAGGGTGGGGACACATATATCTGTGCCAAGAGGAAGCAAGAGGAGCTGAGCAACGTCCCGGGGTGCCATGAGGAAAGCGGCTGCCAAGGACTGAGCCCTTTCTCTCTTCTGTGCAAAATAAAATCTTTACAGAAACTTGAAAAAAAAAAGAAAGAAAGAAAATATATACCCACAAAACAGCAACATGGATTTTGCTAGGTTGCCTACAAGTAGAAATGCATCAAAGATGTGAAAAGAGCTGTCAGTGAGGGGAAGGGTTGGGGAGAGGGGCACAGAGAGCAAGGGGGTAAATGGAGACACGGCATGGGGGCGGCCACGGGGCAGGCACCTGCTCAACTCGGATGGCCCAGAAAGGGGAGGGCAAAGCAGGGGGCTGGGAGAATACGCAGGAGTATATTCTTCATGGTTTTCTATACTTTCTGGATTTGCTATAACAGGCATATATTCACTTTATAATTCAAAAAGTAAATAAATGTAAAAAACAAACAAGCATAAAATGGTGCAGCCACTGTGGAACAGTTCGGTGGTTCCTCAAAAAGCTAAACATACAAGAGTACTTTAAAAAGTTTGTGGAAAAATACAATTAAAAGATAATATGAATCTTTCCACAAACTTTTTGAAGTACCGTCGCAGAACTACCACTGGCCCAGCCACTCACACCTAGATATATATTCAAAATAACTGAAAGCACAGACTCAGACATCTGCACACTAATGTCCACAGCAGCACTAATCACAGTAGCCAAAAGGTGCAAACACCCAAGTGTCCATGGACAGATAAAGGAGACGCGACACATACATACAATGGAATACTATTCAGCCATCAAAAGGAATAAAATTGTGATATATGCTACAACATGGATGGACCTTGGCTACCCAGAATAGGCAAATTAATAAAGACAGAAAGCAGAATAGAGGTTCCCAGGGAGTGGGGGAGGGGAAAGAGGGAGCCACTGTTTAGTGAGTACAGAGTTTCTGCTGGGGATTATGACGTGTTGGATATCAATGACGGCCAACAGCACCGTGAGCGTAAAATGTAAATGCCACTGAATTGTGGACTTACACTTGGTTAAAACAAGAAGGGCTGAGCTATGTATATTTTGCCACGATAAGACTGGTAAGACTATTTGTTTGTTTTTGTTTTTTTTAGACAGATAAGCAAGACCGCTGAGTCGGCCCTCCTGAAGCGGGGGAAGGGCGGCCTGCACCAAGGGTGGTGAGGACCTGGTGGCCACCAGGGGCCGAGCTTTGCTTTGTTAGGATTAAAAACGGAGCCTGCCAAAGTTGTTTTCTTGGGTTTGTTTTTGATGTTGGGAGTTTTTGTTTTTCGTCCCCTCTCTCCTCTCCCTCCCGTCCCATCGGCCCCCCTACCCCACCCCCAGCAACACACACACTTTGCAAAGAGACTGACAAATGGGCCTGGGAGGAGGACCCAGGGAGTGGCTCCCACCAAGTGGCTAAGTCCCACTGGACCTCCTGCCCCAGGCCTGCCCCAGCTCTGCAAGGGCCTGGGCAGGTCATTCTGCCCCACAGCCCTCCACGCTCAGCACTTTAGCTTGTGCCCATTCTGTGCCAGGCTCTGTGCAGGAGGAGGGATCAGCAAAGATAGCACAGACGGACAATCAGTCAGGCAGATGGACAGATGGTGGACAAAGGGGCCTAGCAAGCAGGGAAGGCAGGCATTTGGCCCACCCTCCACAACCCATTGTGGGTCTCTGAGTTATTACATCCCCAACAAAGGTCCTAGGGAGGGCTCAGCAGTGAGAACATTTGGGAAGGATCCTGAATGTGAGTCCCTGTCCCCCTCTCTCCCCACTACCTGCAGGACACATGCCTGGCCTCAGTCTTCTCTTCTGTAAGTAAATATTCCTCCCCTCATGGGGCCCAGACCTCCACCTCACCCAGCGCAGGCTCAGCTGGCTATGCCCGTGGGCCTGGGCTCTGAGCACGTTGTGTGTCTTTGCACCAGTCCCTCGCCTCTCTGTGCCTGGAGCCCTGGCTAAGGGAACACCAGGTAGAGCCCATCAGCAGAGCCAGCCCAGCCTGGCCGCCCTCCCGCCCACTGCCGGCACCTACTTGGCATAGGCCTTCTCCACCAGAGCACACCAGAACTCGTTGCGAGAGTTGGAGTGGCAGTAGATGAGCTGGTTGTTGACCGTGGGCAGCCGGTCATCGATGACCACGTCCACCCACTCCCCAAAGCGCCAGAAGTGGAAGTGGAAAATGCCCGCATAAGCGTCAGGCTTCTCAGGGTCCCACTCCTGCTCCTTCCAGTCTGGGATGACCTGGTAGGGAGAGCAGGGGACAGGATGGGGACACATTGAGGGGCATCCCTGTCTTCCTGAGGAACTGAGCTTGCAAGTCTCCAGGGAATCAGAATGGAGAGGAATACTGGGTTCGAGTCCCATCTTTGCCGTGAACCAGAAGGGACTTGGCGAATCTTTCTCTTCTCTGGCCTCCGGTTCCCCATCTCTGTGGGAGATGGAGGCTCCCTTAGGCTCCTTCCAGCTGCGTCATTCTAAGATTCTCTGAGCTTCCCCTCCCGGCCCCATGTCTCCCTCTGCATCTTCCCCCACCTGTACACAACTACCACCAGCCACCATCCAGCCCAAGCCAAAAGCTGGCAGCTGGCAGCCATGCAGGCCTCTGCGCTTTCCCTCCCCCCATCTGATCAGGCCAATCCGAGGTCCCACATGTCTCTGAAATCCGCCTCCTCCTTTCCATCCCACTGGCACCACCCTGGCCCACTCACGCCAGGACACTCTAACAGCATCCACAAGCTACACCTGCCCTTGCCCCATGAAGCAGCAGACCAACCCGATCGGGTCACTTACCTGGAAAATAAGATCCAAATGCTTAATGTGCTCTGCCTCCCACCTCTCCATTTCTCCACCTCCCCCCACGACAACCCCCATTCCCTGCTCCAGGCTCTTTCTCTGGTCAGAAACTCCACACCTGCTCTTCCACCTCCTTTCCACCCAGCTGACTTCCATTCGTCCCCTAGTGTCCATCCTCCTCCTCCAGAAAGCCCTCCCCGACTCTTCAGACTAGGCCAGGACCCCTTCCATCCGTCTGATGGCCCCTGGCACTTGTCATCTGAGACACTTGCCTTTACTGCATTATAATTAAACAACTGTGTGACATTGTGCTCAATATCTAATACTATCAGTGGAACATCAGCTGTCTGAGGGCAAGAACATATTTGTTTTAGTCACTGCTATATACCTAACACGTAGCTGGGGGTCTGGTGCGGGAGTGTGCTTAATAAGCATATGTTGACTTAATGGGTAAATTCATAGAAATTGACTGGGACTCTAATAATCTCTATTATTTATGGAGCATCTTGGAAATGCCAGGTCCCATGTCTGTGACTGCCATGAATTATCTCAATGCAATTATCACAATAACTCCATGAGTAGATTACTATTATCCATCCCCACTTTACAGATGGGAAACTGAGGTTCAGAGAGGGTCACATAGCTGGAAAACACACCCATTCTTTGGAGGCAGACAGACCTGGGTTTGAAGACAGGATTGAAGCCAGGTCTGTCTGTCTCCAAAGGAGAAGCGCTTCAGCCCTGTGGAACGCTCTGCCCAGCTCCATGCTGGACACCGAGGACCCAGATGAATCAGACACAGTCCCTGCCCTCAAGAGGCTCCCAGTCTGGTGGGAGAGGCAGCACACAGGCAAGTGCTGAGGCTAACACAGGATACATGTGGGGCCGTTGAGAGAAGGGGGCAGTGGGCCCTACGCTGGGGGCCAGCAGCACCTCTGAGCAGGGAAATGAGAGCTGGCCGGGGGCAGATGAGGACACACAGAGGCAACTGGTCAGCAAGAGGTGGGCAAGGAAGGGAAAACCCTCACCCTGCCAAGTCGGGGTGACCTTCTGGCCCTGCTGGGCATGGGACCACTTGGGACCAAACCAGCTCCTTCTAGAAGAAAACCACCCCAGGTAGAGGTCAGGCACATCCACACTGAGGAGACAGAGATGCACCAGGAGACCTTAAATGCAGAGGCCTGCCTCAGCCTCAGCACACAGACTTAGCCCAAAGTCACTCCTCACCCCACACTCATTAGGGATGCTTTTGTTTACATGCCTCTTACCATCAGCACAGATGTTGGTAAAGGGAAATGTTCCCTAGTGGGACATTTGAGACCAAGAAAATGAAAATGCTAACTACAGCCAGAGGTGCTACAGTCACTAATGGAGCCCTGCTGGGTGCCAGGCACCCGGCCAGGCTGTTTACTGTGTCGCCCCAAAGCCTCACAGCAAGCTTCAAGGTAATGCTACGGGAAGTCATGGGCAGAAGGCTGCCCATGGCACTGGTGGGGAGACAGATTCAAACCCAGGTCTTCAGAGCCTGGCACCACATCTAGAAGCTGGCAAGCCCTCAATACGAGCTGGTTCCTTTTCCCCACCTCCTTACCTCCCTTTTCCATCAACTCTGCATCCTTTCTAAGTAAAACTCCCAGGCCAGGCTCTGCTCTGACTCCTAGCGCTTTCTCCCCACTTTGTTTCCAAGACAGGAAGCTGTATTGAAAATGGGTTGCACGCCAGGGGTTGAAGGCTGAAGTCCACAGACAAGCAAGAAGCCGCCCAAGGGCACAGAGAGACAGGAAGCCTCTGCTGCCCCTCCCACCCTGCTCTGAGTGCTCTGGACTGTGTGGGGAGGGAGGAAGGGGAGCCTTGCATGGTGCTGGGAGGCACTGCTGGGACCTCGGGAGGATCATTAGCCAAACTCAGGACCTGGCCCTGAACCTCTGTGGCTCAAGAAGCAGCTAATGAGGCTCCAGGGCCTGGAGATCCAGAGGCAGGGATCCCATGGGCCTCAATTCCCACTCCTGCATCATTGGACCTGGCATGGGGTGGGCCCCAGACCAGCCTTCTCACCCCTCAGCTGCCAGCAGGGCACTGAGCAGGAGGGAGGAGACTGTCGAGGCAGGTGTGCTCACGTGTACACACAATAAAAACCCTCCCACACCATATGTAGCCATACCAAAATTCAAAGAAGCCACCAAAGACTCCTGGGGCCATGTCAAAGGATTCGGGAACCAACCTGGCCAAAGGCCAATATGAGCATCAGTAAGGATAATAACTGCAATGGATTAAAACACATCAAATACGTTCAAAGTCATGAGATCACAATGATACTTACAAAAAACAAATAATTAGCCACTATTGGAGTGAGGTAGGGAATCAACTCCTTTTTTTGAAACTGGAAAATGAAGGGAAAGAGAAACATTTATCCTGCCTTCTCTATACAAACTGTACTGGAGAGTAACCAAATAGCAGATGAAGGGAAGTCTTTAACTGGAAAAGAATTCCAGCTAAGAAACGAGGAAGAGGGTGGCCGGTTAGCTCATCTGGTTAGAGTGTGGTGCTAGTAACACCAAGGTCGAAGGTTTGGATCCCCATACTGGCCAGCTGACAAAAAAAAAAGAGAGAGATGAGCAAGAAATGACATTATACTCCAGCACCGTGCAACCACTGAAGAATTAATGGATTTAGGCAATGATCACTGATGGCTTCTAACATCACATATAAGAGACAATCAGACATCATGTGCCTCCTGAATGAAGTACACGACAATTCCTATGAAGCAGTCATGCCAAACAAACAAAAATTTGGTACCTGAACCTTCACAAGCCTCTAGAGATAAGTCCTCGCTTACAGGAGGAAAAATGCAGAGGACAGAGAACATGTTAAACGCCACCACAAGGATGCAGTCAACAAAACCCAGATGGAGGGAAACCCCACAGGACAAGTGCCCCAGTTTCTTCAATAAATTACAAGAAAAATAAAAGGATGAAGAGGCAATCAACCAATTACAAGGATGAACTTTTGTCTGGATCGCAAACTGTAAAATGTATGCAGGTTTATGGCACAAACTGGAAATGAGAACACTTACTATTTGATGATATGAAAATATTTCAATATTGGCATTGTGGTTATTACTATTATTACCCATTTTTTGGCGGCTGGCTGGTACAGGGATCCGAACCCTTGACCATGGTGTTATAATGGTTATTTTTTAATGAGTCCTCATCTTTCGGAGATGCATCCAGAAACATTTACAGACGAAATGATATGCTGCCTGGGGGAAGTGGAGGGGCGTGTAGAGGAAGTAAGACTGGCCACGAGTGGACAATTGTTGAAGCGAAGGGACGGGTACAAGGGAGTTGACCAGGCTGTACTCTCCACTCTAAGGTGTCTATGGATGTGATTCTGAACCACCACGAACACAGCAACCTGGCCTGGCAGCCGAAGCCCTGCAGGGCAGCCCCGCTGACCTTCTCAGCCTCATCCTTCCACACTCCCTCCTTTGGGCACCACAGAGATCTACCACGACTGCCAAACACCCGTGATGCTTCATGCCACCTCACCCATGGACATGTGGTTCTCTCTGCCGGTGCCTGTCCCCCCACCTTGTCCCTCAAGGGCTGGCTGAGCAGTAGCTTCCAGGGGCCTCCCACGTACAGCTAGGCAGCCCCTCCTCCTGGCTCCCCAGCGTGGTTCTTTTCTGGCTCATGGGGAGGAGCTCCTCAGGGACTGGGGCCAGGGTTCACTCATTCCCAGATCCCCAGCACCCGACCCTGGGCCTGGCCCAGCTCCAAAGCTGGCTAGGGTCCTTCTGGGAGGAAAATCCCCAATGCTGGTCACAGTGAAGTCCCTGACCAGCTGGTGACCTTGTACACACTACTTAATACCATATTACTAATTGCAGTGCATGGCAGGGACTTAGGTTTCGACTGGACCCCCTCTCTGAGCCTGATACTCATCTACCCACCCTGGACTGATATGAGAACTAAAGTAGATGGCCTTGGAGGTACTTCCTAAACTACAGAAGGCTGTGCACACAAGAGGGTCATCCCTATTGGTGTTTAGAGTACACGTGAGTGCATTCCTATAGCAGTCTGAACGCCTCAGGGTTGGGAGAGAGACAACTTGGTCAACCTTCTTCCCAAGAGAAAAGAAACTTCAACACCAACCCCTGGGGCAGACGGGAAATGCCAAGCACTTACCTGGGTGGGATTTGGAGCCTCCCTCATCAACAGCCACCACTGCAGAATGGCCCGGAAACCTCAGGGCCCCACTGATGGGTGCACCACAGCACCCCTAGTGCCCTGGCTCTGGGAGGCACCCTGGGTTTTTCCTGGAGACTCCCACCCAGACCCAAGAACTGGGCTCTGCTCATACCCGGAGACCAGGACGCTGACACACTGCAAGGAGCCGCAGTGATTCCTGTTGACAGGGCAGGAGAGACATGCGCAGGGCCCCCTTCCTGAGGCCTCTGGCTCTCCAGCCATAATGTGAGGGCCAAAGCTTCCCTCAGTGGGCCCTTCTGGGCCTGGTGAAGGCGGTGGAGGAGAAAGCACTCCCCTACTCCCCAACCACCGACTACCACGCTCTGGAACCACAGAGCCAGGCTTGGCACCCACCCACCCCCACCCCACTCCACCTGCTGCCAGAGGCACTGGCCTGCTGTGTCGCCTCAGGCGACTCACTAACGCCTCCTTAGTAAACAGGTTCCCCAAACCCCCTCCTCTCAGAAAAACTCAAAAATCAGTGAGACCATGTTTCTACGGTGACTAGGACGGTAAAAAAGGAGGGGGTGCCATATGCCAGCTTTGTGGAGCTCAAGAGCTTCATAATGAACTCATTTCGTCTTCACAGCCACCGTGTGAGGGAGACACTGCTGTTAGCCCCACCTGACAGATGAGGAGACAGGCTCAAAGAGGTTGCCCGGGGTCACACAGCCGGCTGGTGGCGGAATGGGGCCGGGGCCCTCACCACTACACACACTGCCTCTCTGGGCGGCAGAAACGCAGAAAATGGCAAATCTGTTCCTTCATCTTCTGCTTTTTCATGGTTTCCATGGAAAAGGGGTCATTTCCCATTCCCTGTACTCTGGGGACAGAGCCAGGCCTCTACAGCTATCCTAGGGGGCAGAGGGCTGGATTCCTCTGTCTCAATTCCCCCAATCTCCCAGCATCTCCAAGAGTGGCTGGAGGCAGAGGCTGGCAGGCAAGCTTGGGGAGGGGTATGTGGGGGAAGAGACGCCTCAGATAGGGGAGGTGTGCAGGGCCGGGGGAGAGCCCTCTGTATGCTGGGAAGAGTGTGCAGGGGGAAAGGACTTGGCGGCAATGGCTGTTCTGGGGTGGAGGAGGAAAAGGGCTGTCAGACCTGGAGAGAGGGTGATGGAGTTTGGATGTGTTGTTCCCTCCAAAACTCATGTGGAAATTTGATCTCCAATGTGGCAGTGTTGGAAGCTGATTGAGTCATGGGGGCGGATCCCTCATGAATGGATTAGTGCTCTCCCTGGGGGAGGGGGGATTAATGAGTGAGTTCTCGTTCTATTAGTTCCCGCGAGAGCTCGTTACTTGAAAAGACCCTGGCACCCCCCCACTCTCTCTCTCTCTCTCTCTTGCTTCCTCTCTCTCTTCCTCTCTCTCGCTTCCTCTCACCATGTGATCTGCCTGTACCCGCCGGCTGCCTGCCACTTTCCACCATGAGTAGAAGCAGCCTGAAGCCCATGCCAGATGCAGCTGTCCCAGAACTGTAAGCCAAATAAACCTCTTTCCTTTATAAACTACCCAGTCTCAGGTTATTTGTTATAGCAACACAAAACGGACTAAAACAGGGGGCATTTTGAAACAGGGGTCATCCCCAAGCAAAACCACAAGTGTAGTCCCTGACGCGGGGCTTGATCTCAGTCTCTGGGAGGGAAGCCAGCCTAGCCTGAGCCTGGGCTCTCAAGTGGGGTGGGGGACATCACCCTGGCCCATCCCAGGGGGCCAGAGTCATGGCATCAAAGGTCCACAGGCCCAGAGCTTGATCCACCCACACCCCACATCCAACACCCCCATGTCCTCTGTGACATGGGCAGGAGGCCTCCTCTTCTGGGCCTCAGTTGTCCCTGTCCAAAATGAGAGAGTTTGAGAGTGATGACAAGGGGACAGAGCTGTGAGAAGGATCAAGTGGGGCACTAAGGTGACATGACCTGTGGCTGCATCAATGCCAATCAGTCTTATCCACTCATGGGTTGGATAATCCCAGAAGGGTGGGGCTGGAATGGACTGCACAGATCAGGTTTCCTCTGGAAAGCCTGAGACTGGGAGAGGATGAGGGGCTGCCTGAGGACAAACAGCAAATTGGTGACAGAGACCAGACTAAACCCAGGCACAGGACTGACACAGCCCTGCCCTACCCCTCAGGAGCAGAGCCCGGACTGCACCTCCCATGGCCTCAGCACGGCTCTCTCTACACCCATATAGAGGTTGGTCTCGGAGGAAACAATCGGGGGGTTGGTTCCTGGCTAGGCATCAGGAGACTCAGTTAAACCCAATCCTGATGTAAGACTTTGACCAGTCACCCGACTTTTCTGAGCCTCATCCCTGAAAGCTCCTGGGAGGTGGGTAGGGAGTATGGGAAAAGAGAGTACTTAGGGCTGTGAGAGCATGGGATGAGACAGTCCCTGCAGAGGAGGAGTGCTCATTGTGACAGACTGTATACCACCAGGTAAGGGCACACAGGCTTTATTAGGGACATGTGGTGGGCACAGCAGAGGCACTCAGGCCATCGGGCAGATGGGAGGTGCAGAGGGACAGGCAGTCTTGACCAATAGGGTCCCCAGAGCTGCAGGGAGAAGTCAAGCAAAGAGGCAGAAGGGCCACTGGCCAGGGGTCTTGCCTCCCCAAGTAGTCAGTGGAGAACAAGGCAGGCAATGGCCAGGGCTTCTACAAGCTTGTTCCAGAACAGGCCCCAGACTGTGAATTAGAAAGGAGAGAGCTCACACCACAGGTGATCTCCCACCTACAGAATATCGACCCCAACACACACAGCTCCGAGGTGTGGGCTCGCCCTCGCAGCAGCCCGGCCACTGGGGATGGTTCTGACCCTCGACTCTCAGGGCATCTGTTCCCGGGGTCCTGAGTTCCCTCGATGGCTCTGCTTCATGAGGGGAAATGTCCTCAGCATGTCTCTGACTGGCCAGGGACAAAACATAGGGCTGACCTTGAGACAGGGTGTTGGGACACCTGCTGATGCCAGGCAGCAGGTCAGGCCTCTCCCTCCAAGGGGGGGGCTCTCTGGGTCTGTGCAATGTGAACGGGAATGAGTTGGGGTGGGAACTAAATCTGCTGATAGCTGTGCCTCAGTTTCTCTGTCTGGTGAGTAGGTTGCACATGATGACCTCAGAGGTCAGTGTTCTGCTGTCACACCATTGCTGTCTTCAGCCTGCTTCTGACCATCAGCCATCATAACACCACTAGGCCTCCCCCGACCTGATCCTCAGCTCCACTAAAAAAGCCCAAGAAATGCCAACAGATGTGGATGAAACACCCACCTTTCCTGACCAGTGAGCTGAAAAAGCCTGAATCCCAGCATGGACACCTGAGCCCCAGAGAATCCACTGTCTCCAGCTCCGGGGCCCTGAACCCCCTCTTTCCATCTTCCCCTAGGCAGAGAGAAACCCCTTTACAAAACCTCTCCCCACTTCACTTATGAACCTCAAAGTCTTCTACGTCAGGAAGCCCCACCCCAGGTCACCCAGACCAAGCCCCTGCTGGGAGCCACCCTGGAATCAGGGGCAATCATACAACATAATCTAAAATTGGACTTGTTCAGAGGGCAGGTATAGATCTCTAGAATATATCCATATGAATATAACATGTTCTTTCTCAATATATGTCAATAGGTAGATCTCTATGTGACTTTGTACACTTCTCCCTTCACCTCTCTACTCCTGAAGTCATTTCCAGAAGAGCCAGAGCTGGGCCTGCACAGCCTCCAGGGTGCCAGCCACTCTCTACTGCCCAAGTCAGCCCCTGCAGCAGCCCTGCCCCATATCCTGAGGGCCCTCGAAGCATCGTAGGACCACACCAGCCTGTGCCGGGAGCGGCGCCTTCCTGGGTCCTCAGGCTGGGTGTTGAACTCCGGACGTGGGCATTGTGGCCATGTGGGCAGCAAATGCCTGCTTGCTGGATTCCCTGAGGGGGCCACTCCTGCTGTCTTGGGCCTGTCAATGGAGGAAGCCGATGGCTGGTTCCTGGAACTCTGTCTGTGTCTGTCTCTCTCCAACAGTGAAGCAGAGAGAAGGCAGATGCCATGGCCTCCCCAGCTGCCCACACTAGCCCCAACCAGGCCTCCACCATCTATGTAGCAGCAGCAGCAGCCAGTCCAGCTTCTAGACTACAGAGCCTTGGAATCTTCCTCTTGTGGGCCGGGTGCTGGCACCAGGGAAGAGGAGAGGAGGAAGGATGTGGGACTCGGGGGGCCTCTGGCCAAGCCGAGGACAGGTTGAGCAGTTAGAAGAATGTCCCCAAAACACACCTGGGGGAGGAGGTATGGGCAAGGGACAGGGCAGGTGGGTGACAGGGAGGACCACAGCAAGCAGCTGTCCTCAGAGCTGGTTAAAAACCACAGAGGCCTTGAGGTTGGCGGGCTCCACCCCCTCGCCAAAGGTGATGAGGAAGTACATGACCTTGCGGATCTTGGCCAGATCGGACAGGCGCTCCCCGAACTCCTGGGCGTCAGCCTCATTGCAGTCCATGGCTTCCGAGTCCTCCTTGCGCCAGAAGATAGCGGCGGGGTCCAGCAGCTGGCGCGTCATGAGGTTGGTGAGGTCAGGCGTCCAGTTCTGCGAGGTGCCCGTGATAGTGACCTTGCCCGGCGTGTCCAGCACGACGGTCCAGCGCTCAAACTGCAGCCTCTGCTGCTGGCTGAAGTCGATGCGGTACACGGCCTCGGCCGGCCGCAGCAGCTTCTCACCATCAGGGCGCTTCTCCCCTCGCAGCTTCAGGCTCTCCACACGCAGCCGCATCTGCTTGGTCAGGCTCTCGTCCAGGACCAGCGGCATTTCCAGCTGTAGCTGCTGTGGCCTGTCCTCCGCCATGGCCCACGTGTTGCTGCTGTGCCAACGTCGAGGAGCCAAGTGGGCTGGGGCCTCCGGTGCCAAAAGAAGAGCCGCCAAGGAGGGGCCCTGCCCACCTTTCCGCCCTCCCCACCTCCACTCCCCTTTTTGCCACTGGCCCTTCCCAGCCCCACCCAGTTCTCAAATGGGGTGTGAGGAGTGGAAGTCCCCTACTGTCTCCTCTCCACTCCTGGCAGAAGTGGTAATGCGGGCACCGCGGGCAGCCAGGAGGGTGACAGTCTCCTCCGGGAGCACATCGCTGATGTCAATTGCTGTGGCAACCGCCCTGACTACCACAGATGGGCTGGGAGCTGGCTTGTTTGTGCAGAAGAGAGCACTTCATAAGGGCGGTAATGGGGGGGGGGCTGCGCTCACTGGAGGTGCACAGGGAGAGGCTGGAAGACCCCCAGGAGGGGGTGGGGGGAACAAGGACTAGAGAGGGCTCACCTGACTTGAGATCTGAAGTCACCCAAGCCAAACCCTGGAGCCGTCCTTGACCGCCCCTCACCCCCAGTCTTCCACATCCAGTCACCAAGGCCTGTCGATTCTGCTTCCCAAATACCCTGGGAACCTTCCCCTCCATTCCCACCATCAGGACCCAGCCCAGCCACCATCATCGCTCAGCTAGACCCGTGGTTCTCAAACTTTAGTGAGCATCAGAATCATCTGCAGGACTTAAAACAAGGATAGCTGGGCCCATTTGCAGTTCTCGATTTATTAGGTTGCTGATGAGGCCCAAGGATTTGCATTTCTAACAACCCCCCAGGTGACACTCATGCTGCCAGTCCAGGGACTATGCTTTGAGAATCACAGACCTACATGATTCTGGCTTGCTGGCCCTGACTCAGCCCTGCACCATGGCAGCCACATGACCAGGTTTCACTTCTATTAAAATCCCACCACTTATTCTACCTCTAATAAACCTCAGTTTTCCCCAGGAGACTTGAGGCTGAGGAAAAATCTGGCAAACATCTATAATCCCAGTGCCCAAGGTGCTGAACCAGGAGCTCAGCTATTATATGTGGGCAAGTAAAAGAACAGGAGCATGTGAGTGTAGTTGGGAGTGGAGTGGGGGACAGGGGCCACTGCCACTATATGCCAGACACAGAAAAGAGGGCAGAGGCACAGGCCAAGGCGTAACAACTGAAAACAATCGGACGGGTCTAGGGGACCACAAGCACAGTCAATTGCTAGATAGAGGCCAAGTAAACCCATGAGATCTTGGGCTACGTGAACAGAGGGGGGCACAAGATAGACAGAGCACCTGGTCCTGTCAAAACACCTCAAGCACTGGGGTCAGTTCCGTGGGCCTTTGGCAGCAATTCCCAAGGTGAACAACTTGGTGAGGAGCTACAGCTGGGGGCTTCTCCTTCCTCCATCAGGAGGAGCTCTTTCTATCCTTCCCAGCACTAAATTTTGCTTTTCATTTGTGTGTCTGCTCAGTTTTTGTTTGTGATGCCTCTCCCACCCCACTAGACCGTAAGCCCTGAGAGGGCAGGGACCATGTCTGTCTTGTTCATCACGCTAAGCCAACACCCAGCACAGGGCCCACCACACAGAGCCCTTCAGAAATGCTTGTGAATATATGAATGAATGAATGAATGAATAGCACAGACAAGAGAACAGCTGATGCGGTGGACCACAGGGCTGAAAGCCAAGGACAACTAGATGAAGGTGGGCAGGTGGGGAGAGAGCACACGGGCACTAGGCAGGTGTATGTTGGAGCTGGGGAGTGAGCAAGATGCTTGGAAGGTCAGGTCAGATGTTTTGATTGAAGACCTCCAGGGACATCAGTTCTAGGCCCAGGCTGTGGCTATGGGAGCAAGTGACAGAGGTGGCTGAAGGTGAAGGCTGACGGAGATGAAACCAAGAACTAAGACCAGGACAATGGTGGGGAGGGGAAGGGACAAGGTATGAGCCACACAGACAGAGTAATCCCCGGGATACAGCAGTACTTGGGGTGGAAAGGGCTGGGAAGCTGGAGGTGCCAAGCCCTTCATGCCTGGGTGACAGGCCAGGCAGCTGGTTGGCAAGGGAGGGCAGTAGAGTGGGCTGAGGGTGGGAAGCCAAATAGCATGCTAGAGCCAGGCGCTGCACAGAGAGGTCGTGGTCTGGAAGCAGCACTAGGGGAAGAGGATTCCCTGTCTCTGGATCCTGAGGGATTCAGGCGGGTCAGCCTCCACTGATGAGGATCCAGGGACACTGATGAGGACCCCTGGGGAGGGCCTGGTCTCCTCAGCCAGGGGCTGAAGGTGGAGAGTGCTGTGATCAGGGCTTGGGTCTCACAGACAGGGCAGGAGGGCAGGGTTGGGAGCCAGGGGAAGGCCAGAGGGAAAGGGGGAGGGGAGCAGGAGGAGGGGGATGTACTGAGCCTGTGGCCGAGGGGGCAGGATGGAGGCAGGAGGCTGTAGGGGGTCTGGGTCCACTGATGTCCATAGACCAGCCATGAGACAATTCGGGACGACCCGCCAAAAGCCTGGTCATAGGAATGAATACAGAGGAGAAAGCAAGCTCCAAACTTGCATATGTGGTTGCAAAAATGTATATAAAAGACAATAAAACAAAACAAACAAAAACCTCTTTAATCCCAAATGGAAAAAAGACTAGAAGGAAATATAAAAAACGCTTAACACTGGTTGTTTCTGAGTAATGAAAACCTTAAGTGACTTCGTACTTTGTTGTACTTTTTCACATCTTCTGTCCCTGGTCCCTACTATAGTGCTCAGGGCATAGTTGGTGCTCAATTAACACGCGGTGAGTGGCTTGCTACACACTTAAAGAGCATGAACTGCTTCTATAACAAGGGCAGGGAGAGGGTGGGAAACATTTTTAAATGGAACTAAAAGATAGCCAGGCCCTGCCACCCCGTGCTCCCCAGGCCCCGCCCCAGGACTGCCCGCATCCAGCACTCGGTCCTGTGGAAGTCCAGGCACTTGCTTTCCTCTGGCCTGACTGACTCCATCTGGGCTTGGGCCCAGCCCAGGGCCAGGCACACTGTGGCTCAGAGCAAGCCTCAGGCTTGTCCCTGAGCTCAGGCTCCAGGGCAGACGAGCTCACCTTGGACCTTGGGTCTGGCTTCGGACAAGCCCGGCCAGGCCTGCTGGCAGATGCTCCATCTTGCTATCACATCCTGACTTCAGGTTCACAAAACTTGGTCACCTGAATTCCACTGCCCTGGCCTGCTGCCAAGAGGTGGCCTGACAGAAAGAGAAGTAGGTGGGGAGCCCAGAGGAGGGGGCGGGGAGAGGACCTAACGAGCGTCACTAAATGCCAAGGCCTTGTCCTCCTCGGCACCTTTAATCCTCCCACAACCTGGGGGCTGGAAAGGTCAGGTTTACGCTGAGGGCAAGAGAAGAAATGTGGCCTGCCTGAGGTCACACAACTAGCAAGCGACCCAGCCAGAATCAAACCTAGGTCTGGCTGGCTTCGAGTCCTGTGCACATTGGCCCCAGGCTACCTCAGGACCAGGGGTAAAGGGGGGCTTCCTGGAGGAGGGGGCATGTGTGTCAAGGATGTGATGCGCCCCTATCTGAGGCTCAGCATCCCCAGAGTGTGAGGCTGGGTGGGGGGAGCAGGGGTGCAGCTCGGGCTGAGAACCTCCCCGACACTGCCCTTCCATGGAGAAAACAAGGTTGGGCTAGGGAGGCCCTGAGGGGCAACAGGCCCAGAAACTGAGGAGTGGCAACAAACAGGGTGCAGTCAGCAGGGACAGGAGGGAGGTAAGGCACAGTAATGAGCTCCCCAGAGCCCTGTGCCTCCTTCCGGGACCCAGGGGCTGTCACCACAGCAGCACAGGAGGAAATGCAGTTAGCCTAGAGCACCTAGCCCTGCCCCAGCCTCCCCGGGGACCCATGCTACTGGAGATCAGCCTCCTGGCCCTGGCTGCCTCCAAGACCACCCGGGCCAGGTGCCCCGACACCCTGCAGGAGGAACCTTCAGCATGCAGAGAAACACAGGCCTGCCCAAGGTTGCACAGCATCAATGACAGGCCTCCTGCCTGCCAGTCCTGGGCCATTTCTTCTACTCAGTGGATGGGGAGCTGCACCAGGGGACCACACAGGATGCACAGCAAGCTGAGGCTCCTCCCTACAAATGACCAGACAACCTGTTCCCCAGGAGAGGACACAGTGAAGTCAGGCCTGGCCCTGTGAGGTCTGGGGCAGCAAGGCTGGCTGTGGTGCTGCTGGTCAGTAGCTGGGTCCAACAGTTTGAGGAGGAGCTCCATTCCTGAAGCTTTCCTAAGCCTTCTCTACACCAGGTCCCTCCTGGGCTCACCAGGAAGATATAAGCTGGGCCAGCTCGGCGTGTGGGGAGCTCACCTCAAGAGGAGAGATGCCAAGACAAACAGGCAATTACAGGGCAGGGCAAGAGGTGAGGGCTGCAGAATTCCCGTGTGCCACCACCAGCCCTAGGCTGAGCCCTGACCTAGCTGGAGGTGGGGCTCCGAGGCAGGGGGACGGTGCTCTGGGCTCAGAGAAGGGGGTTGTAGCCTGGAGGCTGGAGGTGACCAGCCCTACACCAAGAGAACAGCTCGGGGCCCCAAACCTCTCTGGGCCTGAGGCCCATGAGTGAAATGATGCCACATGTGGCTCTCTGAGGCCCTCCCAGCTCAGACGTCCCACAAACACCCAGGCACAGCAGTGGCCTGTGCTGAGCCCCCGAGGCCTCGATGCATGCATCTGCCCCTACCCTCACAGGACCACCAGGGGCCAGGCCCCACAGATGCCCACCCTGGTCACCCTTGTTCAGAAGACATGCAAACAGACCGCCTACCACAGGCCCAGCCTCGGCTGAGGGCACAGCTCCCTCTAACGGCTGAAGGACGCCTCAGAGGACGAGGGAACACTCCCTCTGCTGCTTGTGTCCTGTTGCACAGGAACACCCCTATGCTCTGTAAAAATCAATTATAATGCTGGTAATCGCAGCCCCCATTTGCTAAACACCATGCGGCACAAAGCACTTTCAATACGATAGCTTGTTTCACCCTCACAGCTTCCCAAAAGACAGCTACACTGATTATCCTGATTTTGCAGATGTGTTACCTGAAGCCAGTTACAAAGCTACCAAATGGAGAAGCTGGGGCTCAAACCCAAGCCTGGGAGACTCAGATGCCCTGTGCTCTTCAGCCCCCTGCCAGCCCCTTCTTAGGGAGAGCAGGAAGGGCAGAGATGGTGATGGAGTTTGGATGTGTTGTCCCCTTCAAAACTCATGTGGAAATTTGATATCCAGTGTGGCAGTGTTGAAAACTGATTGAGTCATGGGGGTGGATCCCTCATGAATGGATTAATGCTCTCCCTGGGGGAGGAGGGATTAATGAGTGAGTTCGCACTCTATTAGTTCCCGCTAGAGCTGGTTGTTTACAGGACCCTGGCACCTCCTCTCTCTCTCTCTTGCTTCCTCTTGCCATGTGATTTGCTTGTACCTGCCAGCTGCCTGCTGCTTTCTGCAATGAATAGAAGTAGCTTGAGGCCCGTGCCAGATGCAGCTGTTCTAGAATTGTAAGCCAAATAAACCTCTGTTCTTCATAAATTACCCAGTCTCAGGTAATTCTGTTATAGCAACACAAAACGGACTAATACAGATGGCAAAGGGCAACGGCTCATGTTTGCCAGGAGGGGTGCCCCTTGTCTCCATTGCAATCTCTGCCATAATTCAGAGAGCCAGGCTCTAGCCTTCACTCCAACCTCCACACCCCCCTCCTGCCTACCCACAAGGGGAGCTCTGAGCATTGGATTTAAAGGCCACACTGCCAAGTGCTGCCGGAGGACAACGAATTGGCAGGACCAGAGCCCATTCTTTCCAACAAACTCTTTGGCCCTGGTCCAGAACACCAGCAGCTTGGAACCAGGGATCACAAAGCTGGGCATCGTCTGGACCACCTCTGCAAAACAACTGGGAAAAGTGAGGCCCAGAGAAGGACAGCAACGGGCCCAAGTTCACACAGCAGTTTACTGGCAGGGGTCTCCTGAGCCCCCTTAGTGAACATGATGCAGGCAGCTTCCACATTTCATAGGTGTGTATTCTGCTAAGTGGCTCCAGGGACACTATGGGCCCCCAACAGTGGGGAGGGGGCACATCAGAGTAGCCTTGGGAGCTACACAGATTCCCAGCACCTGCTCCAGGGGATCCGCAGCTGGCAGGTGAGGGGAGGCAATTCTGACGTTGGGCCAGTACCAGGGGCCCTGGTGTTGCCTCCACTCATCCCTGACAAAGGTTTTCGAAAGTCTCATCTGCCATGTTCAGGCTACACCTGTCTGGCAGTGAGGGCTGCAGGCTGCATTAACATTCCCCAGCATCCCACCCACCCACCCCACCCCTGGCCTCACCTTTTGCCACAGCGACTCACGGGAGGCGAGTGACGAGCAGGCTGCCACAAACCAGCAGTTGCCCACCTGGCCCTGGTGAAGGTCATGGGAGCTGATGCCATCCACAAAGAGGCGGGGGTCCTCGCAGATGTCCTACAGAGATGGTGAGGGGAGAACATGAGGAGCCGAGGCGCACAGGATGCCCACCCACGGCAGAAAGGAGACCTCACTGTCAGAGTGGAGACCCACCCACCTCCCCCCACAATCCAGCCTCCCCCAGCTCCCGCCTGGAATGCCCTGTCCCCTTCCCTAGCCGGAGACACTCTTCTGCCAAAGGTCTGACAGTGAGCGAACACTGTAAGGGATGTGAGGGCACTGGACCCTGGGCTGCCACCTTCCTCCTGGCCTCTGCTCCTCCCTGATCAACAAGAACTCAGTTCCCTTCACTCTCTCACAGCCCTGCAGTGCCCACCCCGGCCAGCCCTCCTGCAGTGGGGTGGGTGTGCAGGGATGAGAAAAGCACCAAAATCACACATGATGAGCACAGCGTGAGGGGATAGCGGGAAGCTGGCGGGCCAGGCCCTGTGTGGCTCTTCCTCGTGCTGTCTCATCTGACCCTCACATTGCCTGAGGAGTAGGAGTTGTTATCCCATTGTATGGATGAGGAATGGAAGTTCAGAGAGTGGCAGCGAATTCTCAAAGGCACTTAGCAAGCAAATGCCCGAGGCGTGCAGAAACTCCTTTTTGATTCTCCATGGAGACAGGCAGGCACACAGAGGGGCTGCTCCCTGGGACATGGCCAGGGAACCAGGTGGGGCGGCCACTGGGCAGGGATATGATTCATGCCCACCCCAGCAGCTCTTAGCCCAGCCCTTCCTATTTCTGGAGGCCCTCTGCTCTGCTGTGGAGAGGTAGCCAGCCTGGGTGGGCTCCAGCTGCCCTCTGGGATTTCCACCTCTTCGTGCTTTGGGAGCTTTCTCCCTAAAAGCCCCCCCACCCTGTGGCAGTGCTGTGGAGTGAGAAAAACATGTGCTTTGGCTTCAGACTGGTGACTGAATTCCAGCTGCTCATTCTGCAATCTGGTGAGCTCGGAGCCTCGGCTTTCTCATCCATAAGGCAGAAAGAATAATTTCGACTTTGTGAGGAATCAGTGTACGCAAAGTGCCAAGCCCAGGGCCTGACCCAAAGAGAATGAGAGTGTGTGAATTTGCAGGTGCCAGGAAGCTAAGCCCAGACCCACATGGGTGGCTGTAGCACCACGACATGCAACCTGGAGGGGTTCGCTCGCCCAGCCTCACCACAGCTGTACATCCCACCCCCAGGCCTGAGCCGAGGGGCTGGTTAGATCTTTGCAGGGCAGCAGAGAGTGTCTGGCACAGCCCAGGAAGCAGGGCTGAGCAGACACCCACAGAGCTCCCTGAGTGCCCTGTCTGTGCCTGATGTGGGCCCAACGGGCTGGGCTGGGGCAGGGCTGGGCATGAGGGTGTTCCCTTTCCCCTGCCCAGTCCATGTCTCTGCCTGGGGCATGCATGTGTCACCTGTGTCCAGGAGGTCCACCCCAGGCTCTCCTCCTCTCCCATCAGCACCTTCACGCCACAGAGCTGAGAGGGAGTAAATGCCCTCCAAGGGGGGGTACAACGGGGTGGGGAAGGCAGCCACTGAGACATGCCTTCCATGCACCAGGCATCCTTCTGGCACCACGATCAAATCTCTCCGTGGTGCTGAGAGGTGGGCAATATGCGCGTTTCACAGATGAGAGGCTGAATAGCACGCCTAGCCACACAGCGCGATGGCAACAGGCCTCCTCGCCTGCCTCCACCTCAGCAGGTGCTCCTGAGCTAGTTCAATCACAACAGAGACGCAGGTGGCCAGCAGAGGGCAGCAGAGCCAGGAAGCCGGAACTTGAATTCTTGCTCCCCATTTACTGGCTGTGCAACTTTGGGCCAGTGGCTCAACCTCTCTGTGCCTCCATTTCCTCACCTGTGCAAAGAAGACAGGTTGTTATCCTGCAGGGCTGTGTAAGAACTCCACAGATCATGGAGGCGGAGCACTCAGTGGGAGAAATGGGACAAAGAGCCCTCAGTTCTCACTAAGGTTTTAGGACTCCTGCTGCCCCCACTGCCAGGAAAACAAATGTTTTCATTTTCAAGGTCCAGAGAAAGGGCCATTAACTCTCCAGAGGACATGAGCAGCTTCTGAGACCTGACCCCTCCTTCCACTTGGGACTGCAGGGTGACCCAGGGCCAAGCTGCAGGGCAGCTTCCCCAGAGCACAGTCTTGGTAATATCTCTTTAGGTCACAGAAACTCAGTGCAGCCATCTGCTCTCATCCTGTCCCCAAGGCTACACTCTCAGGAAGCACAGGCAGGAAGAAGCGCCTGCCCTCCCTCGCTGCTGCCCTCCCTCGCTGCTGCCCTCCTTATCTTATCTCCCAGGCCTGGCACACACCCAGCCCAGCCTTCTGAGCCAGAGGGAGCTATGACTTAGCATCTGCCTCTCTGAGGCCTGGGAGGGCAGGCAGGATGGGGTGAGAGGAGGGCTTCAGTGTCTGGCCACATTGTGCTACGGCCTGCCACCTGGCATCACCAAGAACTGCAGCGGGAGATGACTCCGAGGTGCCTCTCCAGTCCAGATCCTCCTAACCAGGGCCCTGCAACAGAGACACAACACCTGCATTCCACAGAGGAAGCTGAGCCCAGGAAGGGGCAGTGATGGCCGTGGTCACAAGGCAACAACGTAGACCGATGGGACAGAACTCCGGTCTGCTGGGCTCCCAATCAGGGCTCTCTTCCCCACAAACAACACTGTCAGGGCAGACGTGTGGGGCAGATCCAACCATCCCAGCCTGGCCCTGACCCTCTGAATAGGGCTCCGGCCCCATACACTTCCCCAGCACTCGAAAGAGGGACCGAGAGAGGCTGAGCTCAGGAGTCTGGACTCCTGGGTTCTATTGCCGTGACTTGCAGGGACCTTGGGGGCAACTGGGCAGCCTGGGAGGGAGAAGACAAGAGGTGGCCCCTGGTGTATTCCCACTGCTGGGAGAGGCTCAGGTTCACCAGCTCTAACCGAAAGAAAGCACTTGAAGTTGGTGGCACCTAGGGTCTGCCCTGGAATCCAGAGGCTACCTTAAGATGCCTCTAAAGGAACACTCACAGAAAAACAGCTCACAATGACTGGGACCTGCTATGTGCTAGGGACTGTGCAAAACCAACCTGTGAGATAGGTACTGTTAGCAGCCCCTTTTTACAGATGAAGAAACCAACGCACAGAGAGGTTAAGTCACTTGTCCAGGGCCACACAGGAAGAGGTGAGCTGAGATTCAAACTCAGGAAGTCTGGCTCCAGAGCCTCCAGGTGTTTAGGTTTTACGGGTGACAAAGTCACCCTTCCTACAACTGTCCCCCTGCACCTGTCCTAAGCCCAGCTTAGGGGGTCTTGCTATAAAGCAATGAGACCAAGGGGTCAGGGAATACTCAGGCCCTCAACCCACCACCATGGGCCAGGCTTCTCAGGACCAGTGTTTGTCCTGCCACCTTTCTTTGGCCATTGGCTGGACATGGGCCACAGAGTGAGTCAGGGAAGGTACTTGCCCACAGGCAGGGCCCTTGAGAAGGAGGAGCCATAGCAGGTCAGACCCTGACCCTCTAAGAGAGCTCTTACAGCAGGAGCCCAGAGAGAAATCAGATGCTGCCTGAAGACAGTGGCTCTGGCAGAGCAGGCACGGAGAGGCATGGAGAGGGAGGCTCAGGGGGGGAATGGAGACTCCAAATGTCCCCTAAGGTGGGGTCCAGCCATACCCTCGAGACAGATGCTGCCTAGGAAATGGTCCTCCTCTGCGCACCTGGCCCCTATGCTCCGTTCCATCACTGTCCACGCCGGGTGTGCCTTTGGGGCTTCTGCACTAGCCTGTGTGCTCCAGGGCAGAGCTGACTCTGCCCACCTCCAGGATTAGCCGGGCTTGGCAGCTTCCCCTGGGGCTACAGATAGGATCCCTGGGAGGAAGGGAGGACAGTGTCTCACAGGACTGGACTGGGTGGGGGCCTGCTGTGACCCGTCCCTGAGGGCTGGGGCGTGACCACTCCTCTGGTCAACACGCCTCTAGGGCACGGCCTTTTGCACCTGTGGTCACCTCTCACCTCCTCGGCCCCTCCCAGCCTGTTAGACCAGCTCCACCAGATGCAGGTCACTGCCCATGTAACTCCCCTCCCTCTGTGGCACAACAGGAAATTCAGGTTTCCAGTCCCGGTGCGCAAACAGGAACACAGCAGGGCAGCGGGTACAGGACACACACCCATCCACTGCACCTGCACAGCCTCCTCCCCCCCCCTTGTCCATCCACCTGTATCCCAGTCACCTCCCTCCTAGAATCTAAGATCACAGAAGGAACCAACAGGCAACTGGGAAACTGAGGCCCAGGAGGGAAGAGGGACCTCTGCCTGGGACTGGAAAGAAGGGCAGCGTTCTCAGGAGGTAAAGCCTGTGGCCCGCCCCCTCTGCAACAGACTCGCTTCCCCCCACCCCTACCCCCTATCGCCTCCCATGGCAACCCCCACCCTTCAAGTCCACCTCCTCCAAGAAGCCTTCCCTGACCCCACTGAACTCTATCTCTGAATATATGCCTGGAAGAGGATCATTCCTGGGCAGGGCAGAGGCCCAGAAGGCTGGGTGTTGCCAGGCCTTGGTGCAAATTGGCTGTGTCGCAGCACAGAGGGGACTAATGTTCAACCACTGGATGAGCATGAGCCCCAGGGGATGGGGCTGGGACCGTCAGGCTGCCTTGATAGAATTCTGGGAGGTTCCAAAACCGACATCTGTTCGTAGGACCCCTACTTTTCCCTTCTGCGTTCTACCAAAGGACCTCTAGGCCTGGTATGGAGGAGGCAGGGTGCTGGATGGGGGGACACTACCCCAGAGGGATGGCAGGCCCTACTATGGCCCTGGGCCCAAGAGAGAAGGAAGGTGGCTCCTGTCCACACCCTTGGGATTCCCTGAACTCCCAGGCTTTGTTGACAGTCCCCATTCTCTTCTTATCTCCCTGGCCAGGCCCGTGGGAGAGGCCAGCAGGTGCCTACTGCACTGGAAAGAGCAAAAAACAGTGAGCCAGTGGTGGGGACTGAAGAAGACCAGGCCTGGTCCCAACTGCAGAGTAAATAAGAGATGGGATGTCCCAGGCAGGGCTGGTTCTGGGTCTCCAACAGAGGGCACACAAGGAGAAGGTGGGCAAGGGAGGGGAACTAAAGATTGTCACCTGCCTCCCACGTCTGACATCACAGATACCTCAAGTCACTTCAACCCCCAGAAACCATGATCAGCAAGAATTACTCTCCCCATGTACAGATGAGGAAATTGAGGCCACAGAGGGTGGGAGTGGCTTGTTCAAAGTCACACCTCCAGTTAGGTAGGGCCAAGGCTGGAGCCCACTCCACCTGGCTCAAAAACCAGCCTCCTCATTATATTTGGGAGGAAGGATGGCAGGGAGGCTGGCTGAGGAGATCCTCCAAGATCACAGAGGCCACAGTAACTGTGACCAACTTAAAGAGGAGCTGGAGTGAGGATGGGAATGAGGAAGGGCTTCCCTGCGCTGTAGAAAATGTTGGCTTTCTGCCCTATTTGTAAACATTCGGTCACAGGGCCGAGGAAGTGGAACACAGAAACACGTCTGTCTCAGGCCAAAGTTTCATCTCGCTGGCCAAGGGCCAAGCAGCTGGGAGTTAACGATCAGCCCCTAGGCTGGGCCCACCACACCCCTGAACCAAGATGAACTTGACACCCTGCTCACAACCTCCCATCCTCTCAATGGAGAGGGGAGCCCTCCTGTCACTCGGGCCTGCCCTCACCCACAGGCACTGCCTACACCCATGGTGATTTAAATCCACGCAGTGACAAGGACCATCACCACACCCTGGTCTACACAGTCTCACATCCCTACCCAACACGGTTCAGCCTGTGCTGGCCGTGAACTGCCTCTGACCGAGAACTGATCTCCCCTACTGCTGCACTGTGGGCTCCACCCAGCTGTCTCCCTCAGCACGCCATCTGTCACCCTCCTCCACATCCAAGACAGGGGCAGCTTGGCTCCTCCTCTTCAGCCAGTCTAGGAAGGGCAGAGCACTGGGCAGTGCCCAGCGAGGAAGGCAATGAAGGACTGGAGGCAGGGCAGGACCCCTGAACCTGCAAGGAAAGGGGCTCAGAGAGGGCAGGTGACTCCACCAGGTCACACAGCAGGGGAATGGTGAGCTAGCCAGCCTGGCATTCCGTCCTCTCTCTGCACCAAGCCCTGCCTGCCCCAACCAGGCCTCACCAGCCTCCTTCCTAACAGTCTGAGTGATGGCCAGAGGGCAGGAGAGGGTCAGGATGGGGGCAGCAGGGGGGAGGAATGAGAAGAGGGCAAAGAGCTCAAGTGTCCACCCTCCTCCCCCGACCCAAGGCCACACAAAGGCCCTTTGAGGCTGGCCTCCTTCCCCACCCTCTTGACAAAGAGAGAGGAAGGCGTGGGAGAGCGGAGGCCTGAGAGGCAGAAATCTTGTGGCCAGGCTAGGAGGCTCCTGGGAGATCTGGAGAACCAGTGTAGTGGTCAGAGATTCTATTGCAGCTCATGGGGCTGAGGTCAAAGTACCAGGACCTTTATCTAGTGTCAGGGAGGCAGAGCCAGGAGAGGCAGGACTCCTGGGTCCTAGACTGCCTCTGCCAGCGGCTTACTGGGTGACCTGAGGCATGTGCCTTCCCCACTTGCCTGTTTCTCTACATCTCAAGAATCCCAGTCCAAGAAAATACACAGGATTTTTCAGTTGGAAGGGACTTGAGATCATAGCCTAGGAGAGGAACTAGAAAATGAAATTTCATTATCCCCAGAAGTCCAGGGAGCCAGAAGGAATTTTGTAAAATGCAAATCTGACCCTGTCACATGCTGCTGAAAACCTTGCCTTCGATGGCTCCCACTGCCCTCGGAGCAAGGGCTGAGCACCCTGGCCTGGCACGTCAGCCTCGGCCCAGACCTGCCGGCCCCAGGACACGCTGGGCCTCCTCTCCAGCCTCACTCTGTACCACGTGCCACATGCTCCAGCTGCACTGCCATTTCCTAGATGAGCTTGAGGGTTTCAAGTGGGAACGTCTTTCTTCACTCTGTGCCTCCTCCTGCACAGCCCTTCTTGCAAAAGCCTCCTCACCCTTCAGCTCTGAGACGCCTTCTTCGATTATTGGATGGTGGGAGTCCCAGCCTCCTCCAGGCCCTGAGCGTCAGCACGGGCTCCCACACTAATGTCCCATCAGCACAGCCGTGGAGACTGGAGATGGGCCCAGGGCGATGGCCTCCAGCATCCTGGCCCTCCCCCAGGCCCCCAGGGACACCCACTCTACAGGACCCACAGACACAAGCAGCAGACCCCCTCCCCAGCCCACCCTTACACCCAGCAATCAAAGTTGAAGAGGGTGAAATCACAGCAGGAGGCCAAACACTTCTGTGTGACACAATCTAGCCTCAGGGCCCAAGGCCAGGGCAGGGGAGCGGCTCACTTGATGCCACACAATTCATCATTAGCGACACTCACGGTAATGGCTCCCTAAGTTGGGCGACAGGCTCTGTGCCAGCCCTCTTCATGCATTTCCTCTTTTAATCCTCACAACAACCCTGTGAGGTAGGAACTATTATTTTTTACTACTATTATTACTGATTAATCATCATAAACACTTTTCATTTATGCAGCAAATGGCTATTTGAAAATCATTACGATAATAATCAGGAAAGTAAATTCCTTATGCTTGAATGTCACTCTCCATTTTACTGAAAAACGGTCACATCCACATTACTTCATTTTTATCCCCAAAATGACCCTGGGAGGGAGGTGGCAGGGCAGAGGTTACTGCCCCGTTTTCCCTGTGAGGAAGCTGAGGCCCAAGAGGGAGCGAGGGCTCCCCGTGCAGGTCACGTCCCACCGCAAGGGCGCCCGGCATCGGCCCCTCCACTGTCTCGGCAGCCGGGGGCCCTGGGATGACTCCTCCCGGCCACCCAACATCCCTGAACACCATGACAGGCCTGCGCCTGCTTGACCCAGCTCCAGCAGGACAGACACTGACCTTGGGCCGCTTCCACCTGACGGCGGGCCCTGGGGTGCCCTTATAGTAGAGCGAGTCGTCGGTGGCGGGGAAGTGCGGGTCCTCGAAGAGCACCTTCTTGCGCAGACAGGCCCGCTTCAGGGCCGAGTAGTTCTGGTCGTCATACGGCTTCACGCACGAGAACATGGTGGTCGCGGGCCCAGCGAGGGGAGGCGGAAACACCTGGGGGACAGGAAGGCAAGACCATCACTCACTGAAAACCTGGAGTCCTGCTGGGCACCGTTCTCCTGGGCTCCCCTTCCAGCAGCCCTGTGACGTGCACATCATCATCCCCATCAGACAGGCAAGGAGAGGAGGCTCAGAGAGGGGCACCGGCCTCCCAAGGTCACACAGCGGGTATGCGGGGAGCCAAGATAGGATCCAAATGGCCTGACTCCACAGCCTGGATTCTCTCGTCTCGGATGCTTAGAGGTGATCCCAGCCCAGCAGGCCAACAGCACCAGAGCTGGCCCGGCCGCATCCGCCTCCCGCTCCCTTCCTTTGGTTAACCAGCCTGCCCTAGACTTCCCTGGACTGAATCAGACCAGTAGACAACCCAGCCCCTCTCTGGCTGGTGTCACACCCACAGGAAAGTGGCAGCATACGTCTCCAGGTCTCTCCTCTGGACCCTCACCTCCAGCCGAGGGTGGTGCATTTCTGCCTAGTGTAGGAAAACCTTGTCCCAGGTGCCCCTCAGCCATCCTCCACAGCCATCCTGTCTGTCTCTTCTCCCTCCAGCACTCTGTCTTCCTCACCACACCTCTGGAATAAATGTCTCCAATTCTGTAGAAAGCAGGCTCATGGCTCCTTAATTCTCCCTTCATTCCCTGGGGCCCAGGTGGGCCTGGCCCAGCACCCTGAACCTTACTTAAACCAATGTGCTGATCAAGTGCAAGGGACGCAGACTAGACTGACATGGTCAGGGAAGACCTCCGGGAGGGGAGGGGAGGGGTGGGGGAGCAGCCAGCAGGGCCTGTCACTTTGGTCACTGACAGGTGCTCAGACAGAAAAGCACCCGAATGACCACCCATCTATGCCAGCCCTCCTTCAGACTGCATCAGGCCGCAGAGGAGCTCCACCCCCCCTGCATCTATTCCTCCTGGGGCTTGCCCGAGGCAACACTGCAACTCCACTCTACAGGCCACAATTCCTCAGCCCAGCCCTGAGGAAAACTGAGGCAAAGTAGGCTGGTTTCTGGAGTGAAGTTTGAGACCAAGATTGATGTGGGTGCCAATCCCAGCTGCACCACTCACCTGATGGATGAACTTGAACAAATCGTTTGACCTCTCTGAGCCCCATTTTCCCATCTCTACAATGAGAACCAAGCTGCTTCAATAACTACAAGATGCCATTGTCATCTACCAAAGGCTGAGGAAACTGCCAAGCTGGCCAGACGGGAAGAACGACAGAGAAGCGGCCAAACCACCTCTCATTCCCAAGAGAGACTCCATTTCTCTACAATGTGCAAACCACTTGGCTACAGGTTAGTGCCTATTATTTGCAAACAGTGCTGGGCAGGCACATTGTTTCCATTTTTCACAAAAGAGAACTTAGACTCAGTGAGGTGAGGTGACTTGCCCAGGTTCCCATGGCGGAGTCTGTACTCAAACCCAGATCCTCCAACTCTGGTGCCTCCACCTTGCCCCATGGCTCTGCCACTCAGAAGGATGGCTGAGCACCGGCCTGTGCAGGGCTCTCCCCACACACACCCTGGCTGAGCTGGGCCTCACGGGAAGGAAAAGATGAGGGTATTCTATAGGGAAGGGAGGAACCGGAAGGGAAGGAGGTGAGAATGGGAGGTGAGTGTGGACATGGACGGACAGCAGAGAGGGCAGGAAGGGCCCATCATCCTCCCCGGCCGAGGGGGCTGAGAGCTGGTTTGTCCCCTGCTCTGCACCCACAGCCACTTTGTCTTCTGCCCCCACATCCATACTGGACTCACTCTCTCGCTGCTGTGTGAGCTCAGGCCAACCACTTAACCTCTCTGGCTGCCCTTCTGCCCAGGGAGGCCAATAGCTCTGCCCTCTTCCACCCACCCTCCCAGCCTTGGAGGCCTGAGAGAAGGGAGAGCCTGGGGAGCCAGTTCCTGGGCTTCTGGCACACAGTCACCAAGGAGAGTCATTAGCACTGTGGGTTTCCAGCAGGGTCAGCTCAGGAAGCAATTTAAGCTGCAAGAATTAGATCAGAGAAGCTGAAAGCAGGTGCCCAGAAATCAGCTCTTGCAATTCCAGTGTTTCAGAGCCCAGAGGGCCCAGAGTGCAGGAGTGAGCTGGGGAGGTCACACAGCCAACCTGGAGGAGAATGAAGATCTGGCTTCTCTCCAGGACACACAGGGGCCAACACTGCTGGGAGGGTCTGTTCCCAGGGAGAAAGCAGGGAGGTGGGGACTGAGCGAGGAAAGCTCTGCTAGGCCAGGCCCAGGAGAGCAGGCACCAGGCCTGGCCGACAGAGGGTCTAGCGTGGTTCAGCCATCTCTCCAGCCTCCCGCCGCCTGCAGCCAGGCTGACCCTGGCCTCCTTCTGCGAGGCAATTCTGGCCCCTGGGTTTTGTGCAGACTGCCCTCCTGCACAACTCCCTCTGCCTCAAGGTCACCTCCCACTGCCTCCACTGGCCAACACCCCCACAGGGTCAGAGACAACAGCCTCTTGCTGAGCTCCGCGCTCTCCCAGAAGCTCCAGGCATAGTCACTGAAGACCACAGATAAATCAGGAGGCAGGACAGCCGGCTTCCAAGGCCCAGCCTCTTCCTTCCAGGCTTGAGCTTCAGGCCATTGCACTCTGGTCTTCGCAGTGTTTTCACACTGTGTTTGGGCCAGGCACAAACCCTACGATGTGTTCAGGACAGCCTGAGCTTCCCAGATGCCCTGTCAGCCTGCCCTCTTCCCTTTTCCTGCCAATCTTGCCACAGCCATCCCGCCTGGGCCAGTTCAGTGCTTCGAGCACTGTGCAGTTCCCCTAATGCTGTGTTCTCTGGGCCTTTGCACACACTGTTCCTCCACAGTACCCCCTCTGCCTCTGCCGTCCTGGAACCCCTGGGACAGCGCCATTACACCGCACCCCACCTGCACACAACTTGTCCACTTCCCCAGCCCACCCTTCGCCCCTCCAGGACAGGGCCCGTGTCCAGCTCCCCTCTGTATCCCCAGGGTCCAGGGTGGCAGGGGATTCAGTAACTGTGTTGGATGAACCTACAAAGGTGAGTGCAGGAGGAATTCTTTCACGGGTGGTTAAAACAGCTCAAAGAGTGGCAGGGACTCCCAAGGACATTGAGCTTGCCATGTCACAGCCACCAGCACTCAGTCTGCTGAAGCCTGGGCCCTCCCCTTCCCTCTAAACCAGCCCTGCTCTCCATTCTTCCTCTTCCTGATGGCTGGGTGCCAGCCAGTGCCCACACCCCACTGTCCAGGCTGAGGGGTGGCTGTGGCCCTGGCACTCTCTGCCGTGGCCCAGTCCTTCTGCCTTCTGAGAAATGCCTTGTTAGGCAACTTCATCACTGTGCCAACAGCATGGAGTACACTTGCAGAAACTTGGATGTCATAGCCTATGACACGCCTAAGGCTACATGGCTACATGGCATAGCCTATGGCTCCCAGGCTGCAAACCTGTACAGCATGTTTCTGTACTGAATACTGCAAGCAATTGTAACACAATGGCAAGTATTTGTGTATCTAAACATATAAAAGGTACAGTAAAAATATGGTATTATAATTTTATGGGATAACCATCGTTCGAATATATGCAGTCCTTTGCTCCATGAAACGTTACGTGGCGCATGAGTGTACTTTAATGCCCTGTACCCCTGAGGACTGTCAATACCAGACAATGAATATCTGGGGTTTACTGACATGTTTCTGCGCCCCTGACAAATCAGGGTTCCTGTCCCCATGAAACTTCACGGTCTAGTGTGACCAACAGACACAGGCAGAATGGAAAATGTGTTATTTCAGAGGTTCCAGCGAGAATGCAGAGAAGCCTTCCCAAAGGCCTGGCCACAGAAGCAGATTATTCTTTAGGAGAGAAAAGCCATTCTAGGCAAAGGGAACAGTTCAAGCAAAGGCTCAGAGGCATGAAAATGCATGGCGATTCAGACCTGGCCTGGCACAGGGAGGACCCCGTGGATGACAGTGGAGGTGCTGAGCTGGGTCAGAATCGGGGGGCTGGGAGTGCTTGCCACAGAGCTTGGAGACGAGTCAGTCAGACCTGAGTTTGAGTGCCAGCCACACCACTTAGCGGCTGTGTGTCCTTGGGCAAGTCGGGAGCCCCTCTGAGCTGTTGTCAATCAGAAAGCCCCCCAGGCCCTACTTGGTTCCCGCCTCTAAGGTGGCAGAGGACAGAAAGTGGCATCTGCTCCTGGGCCTGCCCTACAGAAGCTCACTTTGGAAAAGGTGTGAACTCTCCTTCCAGAAGATAGTGGCCTAGTCTGCTGTTCCATGGACCTGCTGGAGGTGGAGACAGCCTAGCTGTGCATGGGGTGGAATAAAGGCTTGTATTCTGGCAGGCCATGCTGCACCAGGTGCAGGAGGAAAAGGGCTGAGCCCAGGGAGCCTTCCCTGGACATCATAGCCACCAAAGCCATCGCTTAGAGGGAACACCAAGGACCTTGTCCAAAGCCCACAGATCCCAAGCCTTCCAGACCCCATATCTCACCAAGGCTTCCCAAAGCAAGTCCTGGGTTAATATTGTGATAATTTTAGGGGGCACCCTGAGACAGCCATAAAGAAGTCATCGGGAATATTACCTCCTTCCCAATTCTCTCTTGAGGAGAGCTCAGTTTGGCCCAGCATGTCTTTAACCCCTTACAGCCTGTGCCCAACTCACAGTTAACAAAGGAGAAGCAGACCTCAGGCCGAGAGCCTTCCACGAGCAACAGCATCCGGCTGGAATGGGACAATTTTTTTTTAACTTTCTTAAGATTCTTCAAGTTATCTTGTATTTATGGACATTAATGCTGATTTTTCATTTACAGTAGACATACAGTTTCCTTTAAGAAATACTAGGAGAGGGACTGGCTGGTTGCTCGGTCGGTTAGAGTGCAGGGTTGGTGACAGCAAGGTCAAGGGCTTGGATCCCTGCACCAGCCAAGCACTAAAAAAAAAAAAGAAGAAAGAAAAAGAAAGGGGAAAAGAAAATGGACTTAAGGAAAAATGTTAAGTTACCAGTGGTGCAGGTGGGACCCTAGCATTACACCAAGCCATGAAGGGCCGTGTGCTGCTGAAGCGGCAGCCAAGACCGGTTCTAGAGCTGTGTGGCAGGGGCGAGTCACCGACCTCTCTGAGCCTTTGAGACGTGGGATAATGGAGCCAGAATCAGCCTCGGACACAGCTCAGGCCAAGTGCAGCAGCAAGAGGGCCCCAAAACCAGCAGCCAAAGGGCTAAGGATAGCCAAGGCCACTTGAAGAACACAAGCTGGAGGACTTACACCACCAGTTAACAAGACCTGTCCTACAGCTCTAGTCATCGAGACAGTGTGGCACTGGTGCAGGGGTAGACAGACCAACGGAACAGAACAGAAAGTTCAGAGATAGGCTATGAGTATAGGGACACTTGAATTATGACAAAGGTGACACCACAGAGCACTGGGGAAAGAATGGTCTTTTCAACAAATGGTGCTGGGTCGACTGGTTATCCAGATGGAAAAAGATCCATCTTGATGTCTACCTCACACTACACACAAAAACTAACTACAGATAGAAAAAAATGTTACAGGTAGAACGTAAATCTAACTGAAAGGTAAAACAATAATGCTTTAAGAAGGAAATGTAAGAAAAATAGCATATCCAAATGGCCAACAAATGGAAGAAAAAGTGCTCAACTTCACTAACCATCAAGAAAATTCAAATTAAGACCACAGTGAGATACCACTATACCCCCACTAGAATAGCTAAAGTGAAAAACACCATAAACACACACGTATATACACACAAAATCTGAAGTGAACACTTATACATTGGTGGTGGAGTGTAAATTGGTACAATCACTTTACAAAGCCGTTTGACTATATCTACTAAAGCTGAGCAAATGCACGCTCTACAGTCCAGCAATTCCACTCGTAAGAATATGTACAACAGAAATACATACACATATTCACCAAAAAACATGTGCGATGTTTACTGCAGTAGTATTTGTTATAGTTGTAAATGTTCCTCCACAGAAGAATGGACAAATATGTTGTTGTATATTCGTATAATAGAATACTAAACAATGAAAATAAACAAATTGCTGTTGCATGCAACCCCATGGATGGATCTCACGAGCATAATATGAAGCAAAAGAATATTATATGATTCCATTTATAAAAAATAACAAAAGTGGGGCCAACATTACCCTGATACCAAAACCAGACGAGGACACCACAAAAAAAGACAATTAGAGGCCAATATCCCTGATGAACATTGATCCAAAAATACTCAACAAAATACTAGCTAATTGAATTCATTTCAAGAATCATTCACCATGATCAAGTGGGATTTATCCAAAGGATGCAAGGAAGGTTCAACATACACAACAAGTCAATAAATGTGATACACCACATTAACAGAATGGACAAAAACCATACGATCATCTCAGCGAGAGACAGCAGGGCAGGACCAATGCAGGTGGAGGGAGGAGGTGGAGATGCCGAGTGATGGCTGGGGGACAAGGAGGAGCCCCGTGGGGGGAGCTGGCAGGACTAGCACTGCAGGGCTGAGGATGCCAGGCTGAGAGGCATCGGCTCATACTGGGGACATGGGGGAGCCGGGGGTGAGACGAAGGGTCAGATACTGGTGCAGCAACCCAGGCAGGGAGTGCCAAGGCCTGAGCCAGAGCAGGGAAGCCAGATGCCAGGGGAGGGGTCCTGGGAAGGGCAGAGCCTCAGAGTTTAGTGACTAACTGGTTATTCGTGTGCTTTTGTTTTTGATCATGTATTTATTCCCTCTTATCCCATACACCACTGCCATCCTCCTCCTGCCCCATAAGCCACCATTTTAATGAGATGCTCATGTGCCTCTTTGTCGTACTGTGGGTGTGCTGTGATCTTCCAGGACCCCATCTCTGCCATGTACCATGTACTGAGGCATGGATGGCAGGAGGGGAGAGGGAGATTGTGGGGGAGGGAGAGCTGGGCTTGAGGCCACCCAGAGTTCCGGGCTCCTGGGTTCTGTCACCGGAGTAAAGGCGGCCAGGCCCAGTGAGTCACTCTAGCCAACGCCAGGCAGGCTGGCACCGGGGCTGGGAAATCCTGTCTTTCTTCTCCCCTCTCCACCCCTTATCGTTTCTGTCTGTGTCCATTCCAATCTCCACCCAGCTGCAATGATCTTTCTAACATAAATCTGCACGGGTCACTCCTAGGAAACACAGAGGGCCTGGAGGGCAGGGCCAGGCACGTGGGGCACAGGTCCTGGGGGGACGGCGTTCCTGGAGTTCTGACCCCCACCCTAGGGCTGGCCCTGAGTCACAAGACCTAACCCCACAGCTGTTCCTCATCTGGGAATTGGGTCCTGCCCAGGTGAGGAGGAGGGAGCTGGGAAGCATCTACCAGCAGGGTGTACACTGGAGAGCAAGCTCCAGAAGGGTGCTCTAGCTCATGGGCCAGGACGGGAAGCAGCCAAGAACCTGGCCGCACTCCTGGGGCTTCCGTGGGCAGGCTCAGCCTCGGGTGATTAGCTCGTCATGGTTTTGGCACTGAAAGACCCGCATCCTGGGAAACCCCTTAGTTCTGGGCAACCCAGGGCAGTGGGTCACCCCATGTGGGGTTGCCCAGCCCAGTACACAGCCTGCAGAGAAGGTGTGGGGTGGGGGACAGAGGTGGCTGAGCATGCCCAGCAGGGAGCATTCTTTCTTCTACTACCCAGGTGGGGTGGGGACATGATACTCGGAGCCTCAGGTCACAGGTGCTCGCTCACTTCCCTACAGGGGAGACAACCTGACACAATGAGACTTAATCAGGTCACTAAGGCCACCTCTGCCCCACTGGGCTGTGTGACTCCAGGCAAGACCTGCCCTCTGGCCTGCAGGCTCTCAGCATTGAATGGTGGGCAGGGAACACTTCTTGCTCTTTTTCAATCTGTGAGTTGGTCACCAGGACAGCCTTCCCAACTCCCCACCCCGCTTCCTGCATGGGTGGTCTGTGCCCCAGCACCACCTGCATCAAATACTCAAGGTTTGAAAGCTTGTTAGATGATGCCCATATCTCAGACTGGGAAACTGAGGTGACATTCCTCAGCTCCAGCTCCTGCACAACCTCAGAAATGAGCTGTGCTGTTCTCACCGTAAAAATGGGGGACAGAAGCTCAGAGGGGGAAGAAGACTATTCAAGGCAGAGGCATGAGACTGTCCCATGTCACAGTCCTGTTCTGCCTGACCCACCACCCTCTCCCTCAAGCAAAGACAGTGACCCACTCCACCCTTCATCATACCTGCTCTGTGTCTGGCCAAGAAGCAGCAAGGAGTCAGATGGAGCTCTGCCCAGAGGTTGGTTTGGTGGAGGAGAGAGAGACCCCAGCCAAGGCAGACAGATCGGCTCTAGAGGGAGTGGTTCATTCAGGTGGGGCAGGGAAGACTGCACGGAGAAGGCGGTATCAAAGCAGGATCTCCTCAAAGGGTAGACTGCAACTTCAAGAGATGGAGGCAGAATGTTTGGGGCAGGAAAGGACATTCTGAGCAGAAGAAACCAGTTAGGCAAAGCTGGAGGACAGGTGCAGGGAAGAGGAAGAAGGAAGTAGGAGCTAGCTCAGAAATATTGCCACAGCTGGGTCATAGCGGGCCCTGAAAGCCAGATCGAGGACTTAGCAGGGTGACGGGGTGTGACGATTCAAGAGAGGGTCAAAGGGAAAGGAGGCCCAGGGCACAGGCAGGGAGATCAGGCTGTAGAAACGGCCCTGACAGAGAAGCAGGGCCTGGCCTGGCATGGCCTTCACCACGGGGATGCAATGCAGACCCATGCTAGGCAGGGTCCATAGCACACAGGCCAGGTGCTCCCCAGGGCTGGGCTGGGTTCCTCCTTGGAGGCGCCAGGAGGCTCACCACTGCCCAAGATGGTGGACCACGTCTCAGGGCAAGTCCTGAGCACGGCTCCTGCCCACGGCAGCCTTGAATGCTAAGACCTCCTTCCCATGCCCAGGCAGAGGGCCTCTCAGAGCCTCAGAATGTCAGGCTGGGCAAGAGATGCCCCATTCATACACCTATCCTCACATGGGGAGACTGAGGCCCAGGGAGGGGCACAGCAGTTGTCTCCCAGATTTCTTATCTGTAAAATAAAGTCTCTTCCACTCTGCTGGCCCAACCTGTCCACCCCACTCTCGAACTCCTCTACGTTCGGGACTCAGTCTCAATAGATCTCGGTATTCTCATCTGGATCCAGAAATGGATCCCCTTCTGGCCCCAGCCCTCACAGGGTGATGATAAAGACCAAATGAGCCTGCAGAGCACTGGGTTCAGAAAATGAATGTCTGAAATGAGCTGTGCTCCACCCTGAAAGGCCCAGTGCACTGTCAAGTGCAGACAGGGCCCAGTCACTGGGCAACCCACTGGGACACACCAGCACCTTCCCCTCTTCCAAACCTCCCGAGCAAGGCTCCCGGGCAGGGGGGAAGGCAGATACTGAGAGTGACCTCCCAGGGCAAGCACAATGTCTGAAATGAGCTGTGCTCCACCCTGAAAGGCCCAGTGCACTGTCAAGTGCAGACAGGCCCCAGTCACTGGGCAACCCACTGGGACACACCAGCACCTTCCCCTCTTCCAAACCTCCCGAGCAAGGCTCTCGGGCAGGGGGGAAGGCAGATACTGAGAGTGACCTCCCAGGGCAAGCAAGGCTGTGACTCGGGGAAGCCAGCAGCTGTGCGTGCCCAGGGTGAGTGGGGGGCTGGGGATGGTGCCTGCAATGACACTGCAGTTGGTCCTGTGGTAGGCTGAATAACGGCCACCAAAGATGTCCACATCTGAATCCCTAGAACCTGTGAATGTGACCTTAGATGGCACAGGGGACTTTGCAGATGCAATTAAGGACCCTGAGATTGGGAGATTATCCTAGATTATCTGGGTGCACCTTAAATGCAATCACAAGTGTCCTTAGAACAGGAAAGCAGTGGGAGATCTGACTACAGACAAGGAAAAGGCAACGGGAGGACAGAAGTAGAGACCGGGGTGATGCAGTCACATGGAACACCAGCAGCCACCAGAAGCCAAAGAGACAAGGAACGGGATTCTCCCCTGGAGCCTTCAGAAGGAACCAGCCTGGATTTTAGCCCCCTAAGACTCATGTTGGACTTCTGACCTCCAAAACTGTAAGAGAATAAATTTGTGCTGTTTTTAAGCTAACTTTGTGGTAATTTGTTATAGCAGCCACAGGAAACGAATAGCATGCTTGGAGAACAGTGGACGGGGTGGGTGACGGGTCCCGCCCCTCTCTCCTGCTCAGGGAAGCCAGTGAGTAAGGATGAAGTTATCACACCCTGAATCGCTCTAGCGTCAAACAAAGTCACCCACACTCCACTGTCTTAGTTACTGTTATTAGTACCAAATCACCTGCCCCCGCCTCCCTGACTGGTAGGAGAAGTTACACAGCAGTGGGGGACACTGGGGCAGGGGCGGCTGGGCAGGGCAGGGCAGGCAGACAGTTCTAGCAGGATCTCGGCCTTCTGTCCACCTCCCCGGGCACACCCCGACACCGATGGTCAGCTGGGTACCAATGGGTGGGCTTTGGTCTGCTCTGGCCATCAGTCCCCTCTCCCACGGCAGATCACAGGCTCCCCTGCAGCAGAAAACCACAGTGTACACCCACGGGCTACCATAGCCTCAGCCACTGGCACCCCACACTCCTATCCTTGGGAAAGCTGGGTGCCCCTAGAAACATACGTCTGAACAATCAGAGGGGGGAGTAGTAACTCAGGCCATTACAGGCAAATGCACATATTCCACAACTTTCACATCCAAGCCTGAGGGCCAGCTTTGTTAAACATCTCGGCTTAGAACCCCAAAGGGACTTGGCCCATTTTGCCTTTAGTGAGCAGGGAAAGGCAAGGCCTGAGGCCAGAGGGAAGTCAGTGGAAAGGCCTGAACTGAAGTGAGGCAATCCCAGGGTGTCTTCATCAACCCAGAGGAGGCTGCAGAGCTGGGGGGCCTCGTAGGCCACGCCACGGGGGACCTTGGCGAGCCAAGGAGTATCTTGAACAGAGAGGGCAAGGGATGAAGGGGCAGAAGAGGTCTCTTGGGGGACCCCAGGGGTGTCTGGGAGGGGCTCCAAAGGCACTCAAAACACTTGAATAGATTGGGGAGAGACAGGCTGCAGAGCTACATGGGCAGGGGTCACTGACCCTGCTGTCTGCAGCCAGGAGAGCCCAAGGCGAACGGCTGAGCTTCTTGTACAAACTTCACGTGATGTCCTCTGGGGGTACTATCAGCTGCCTAGCCCCAGCCTCTCTGCAGGAGAGAGGAGCATTTGGGAGGCCAGGATTTGGTCAGGCAGAGAGACTACTCATGGGAGGGGTGTGAGGGGGTCAATAGTTTCCCTCACCCACCACAAGGAAGAGAGGCTTCCACTTGAATGGAAGAGACCCTGTTTCCTTCCACCCTTCTCAGTCTTCCTAGGCTCCCTCCCCAGGGAAGGGACTAAGTGATGCTGATTGTTAATTACCATTCATAATAACAGCTACCAAATACCAAGCACTAAGTAAAGTGCTTTTAGTGTCATGATCTAACTTCATCCTCATCATCCCCCAAATCCCTGTGATAAGGCAGCATTTCTCCCCATTCCACACACAGGAAACTGAGACAGAAGTTCCCTGACTCAAGGTCACAGGCAGGTAGGAAGGCACAGAACCAGTCTCCACAGTGAGGAAGAAGGCTTAAGCCCTGCGGCTAGGATGGGTGGTGGAGAGGCCTCCTTGTGCCCTCTAGGGGTTCCCAGGGGGCCTCCTGTTTGGGGACCAGGGCTGTCCTGAGAGCCCGCCATGAACGCAGAGGCAAAAGCAGCCAGAGACAGCACTGGCCTCGGAGCAGTGTCCCAGATGTCTCCCCAAAAGCCCACAGGCCTCTCACAACCACTCTGTCCAAACCTCATCTTGTGGATTTCTTCCAGACCTGCTCCACCCCCAATGGTAGTCCCCATCTCAGAGAGGTGCCCCCACCCATCCTTCCCCAGCACTGGAGCCCTGTGCAGCCTCTTGGCCACCTCCCATCCACCCCTGCTCTGGGAGCCCCCATCAGGTCCCACCGTCTCCAGCCAAGCCTAGCCCTGGGTGGGGGGCTGGGGAGAGCAGAGGGGAGAGGGAAGGGGAGGGTGCCTCTCCCTGCCATGACCTCCTCCTCACTGGCCTCGACAGCAGCCCACCCACTATAGCAGCCAAAGATACCCTTCTTGGACACACAGCTGACCTATTTAATCCCCAACCCACTGGACCAGCATTCAGTTTCACACCTCCAAGCCTTTGCCCATGTTTTTCCCTGGGTCTGCAGTGCCCTGCCTTTTCTTTCCAGCTTGGTGAACTTTGAGACACTGCTCTGATGAATCTGCAGATGAACTCACCTCCACCTCCCAGACCAGGATCAGTCCCTGCCTTGAGCTCCCAGCACTTGGGTACAACTCTGGGCAGGGGCTAATCTGTTGATGCATTTGCCCCTCCTGTCAGAAGAGAGGCTCCTCAGGGCAGTTACCCTGCCTGAGCACCTCTCGGTGCTGGGACCCAGCTCTGCCCTGGTCTGGAGCAGCAGCAGCTGGGCCCGCCCAGCCCAGCCCAGCCTCTCAGTAGAGGAAAGCAGACAGGCCTCCCCACCCTCCCCCCAGGACTCTGAGGACAAGAGAAAGCACCCGCCCAAAGACCCTGGGATATCTCAATCCTTGTGGAACAATGGGTTGAATCTCACCCTTAAGCCCTTCTGCTCCAAGAAATCTGCCCAAAACCCTCTCTCCCGAGAATCCCTGGGGATACTTGCCCTCAGTCCTTCTCTCCAACTGGCGGTTCAGGGAGGAGATCCTGCCTTGAGAGCCTGGTGGACCTGTCTCACCCTTAAGCCCTTCTGCTCCAAGAAATCTGCCCAAAACCCTCTCTCCCGAGAATCCCCGGGGATACTTGCCCTCAGTCCTTCTCTCCAACTGGCGGTTCAGGGAGGAGATCCTGCCTTGAGAGCCTGGTGGACCTCGGTTCAAACTCGGACTTAGCAGCCCTGAGAGGGCAGCTGACTTTACCCCTCTGTGCCCCATCTCCTCATCTGTGTGGGGTCTGGGGCTGAATCCCACCACATGAAATGATGCCAGGAGAGAACCTGGCACCTGTTAATGGTCTGTTCTACCTCATCTCTGATCCCTTAGGCGGGTCCCCCCAGACCCCAAACCTGAGGGCTGCAGGTGGAAACCTGGGCAGGATCAGAGAAGCTGAACATCCATTCTCTCCAGGATACCCCCACCCCCACCCACCCACACACAGGCAAGCCTTGCAGCAAAAGAGATAGGCCCCTATCCAACCTGGGGAGGAGGGCCAGGAAGGAGAACAGGCTCGGACAGCCAGGGGCCTCGGCCTTGCCCCTTCCCCAAGCCTCCATGGGGGAGGGGACCTAGAACGGGAAGGGGGATTGAATGGGTGGAGAGGGGCTGGGAGGGGGACAGGAAAGGGGAACTGCAAGGAAGAAGAGGGGAGGAGACAGTCAAGCCCCGGGTGTTAAGCTCGCCCCAGCGCATCTGCACTAGGTAACGCCTCTGGAACACCCGGGGGGAGGTAGGAAAAGGCCCCTCGCCGCGGGGTGGGGGTGGGGACCAGCCCCGGGGGCCAGGAAGGATCCTCGAGATCCCCGTCCCCCAGGCTTCAGGCCCGCGTTCACCTTCACCCCCAACCCCGGCCCGCGCGACATCCAACCCGGTACACCGATTCGTGCTGCCGGGGCACGCTGTGGCCAGCGCTGCACCGTCACCCACGCCCCCGAGACACACACACACCTAAGGGCGCGCGCTCGCACACGCCTCCCTCCGCGCAGCGCCTCCT